>NC_030438.2:20305868-20330868 GCF_001660625.3 Ictalurus punctatus
ACGAGTTTGAGACGCAAGGTGGACAATACCGTGTTTAGAAAGACTTTCGAATGGAACAGACTTTTCCTCCCTACTTAGGCAACGTCCCAACGAATAAAATCACTCCTTCAATACAATTTTATAATAACGATGGCACACGTGTGTGTGTGTGTGTGTATGTGTGTGTGTTAGAATTCTTACGAATTTGCCACGTGTGAAACATGACGTTTATGAGAATGTCAGCATGATGATGTCGGTCAGATGTTCCAGGTCTAATGGGAAACGAAGGAACCTCAGAAACCTCAGAAGATGGACGTCTTGGTCTTCATCATCTCCGCTTCATCGCTGCTTCTGTTTAAACCCAAACACACCGAGGAGACGTTTCTGACTCTCGGGGTGTTCCAGAGTCTATCACCTGTCCGGGAAACTGACACTCCTGAGCTAGCAAACAGCAAACGTGTGACACGTGAACACCACGCTGGAAAGGATCACATCTTACACTGCGGAACACAATGCATAAACTGTAGAGAAGTATTGGCACCCGCTCAAATCTGTCCAATAGTGTGAACAGACCACCGCAGGTATGTTTGGGGGTTTAAACACCTCGGCGTCGCTGCTCAGGTGAGGTATTTAGCGAGAAAGAATATCTTGAATAAAGGCTAATTTAATGAGCGTTTCTTTAATCGTTATCAGATTGTTTTTAAGCACGATGTAAAACCTATTTCTAGATATTTAAAGAAATAATAATTTACATGGATTCAAGTTTGTTTATAGAAAGAAACACGATGATCGGCCGGTAAAATGAGACCGTTGTAAGCTTGAAACGAGTAAATATGTCCAGAAACAGGCTTAATAATAATCTCATATTTGTTTAAAAACATCAAATAAAAAGAAATAATCATTGAATTTGCAGATATTCGAGATATCTTCCCATGCCAAGGTCATCTTTTTACAACGAAAATCTTCAACAGAAAGATTTAAGAGCTTCGTCATGAGCAAGCGCTCGCTGCACGTTCTATTGGAGTAGAAAATCAAATACAAACAATACGTTAAAAATCATGTTAAAAATACATTTAAAACAAATGTGTCAGATGAACACACTGTACTGGGAAAAAGATGAGCTTCAGTCATTAACTGAACAGACAGACGGTGTGTAGTACAGTCACGTCTGCTCCGTGGGGTGTGTGCTGTTCCCTTTCCAATGGTGGATGTCCAGGATGTCCGGTGTGGCTGCGGGTTTTCTTTCCAAACGATCAGAAACTGCGCTTGATGACCCACAGGTTCTCATCCCTGGTCTTGTAGAACCTCCTGTCCTGTACATTTTGGTGTTTTCAGATCAATTAGCTGAATCAGGTGTGTTGAAGCAGACACGCCCAATGTGCAGGACAGGAGGTTCTCCAGGTCCGGGGTTGGGAACATGAGGACCAACTTGAAGTGTGGCTTCTGATTGGTTAGACTGAAACCCTGCGACGATACCGAACTAAGGATGGAATAGAGGGGTGCCAATACTTTACAGCACGATGGAGGGACTACAGTCAGTAATTGTCCACTTACAAAGCGGCCTTATATGAAAGTGGAGCTGTGTAACGCAGCTTCCGGGACGTAGAGAACGTCTTGCGTGATGTTAGATAGGTAACGAGAAGCGAGTGTGAAACGCTGATCAGCGTCAACAGCTCTGAAGAAACACTTCTGCTCCGGTCTTTTACCAGATCATCATCATCGGGTCTGAAAGTGGGGTTTGTGATTCTTTTTTTTCTTTTCTTTTTTTAAGTAAAAAAAAAACTGCTACAGTGGTAGAACAACCAATCACAACCAACCATTAATAAAAGTTATTATATTTATTATTGTTTTTAAAGTTATTATCTGCTTCAACTGTTTTTATTCATATTTATTATCTGGTTTGAATCCAAATCTCAGTACCACAAAAACAAGTGGCTTATAAATAACGTCCACGTGAATCTAATGACGAGTAAATAAAAATGAAGTGGGATTAGAAACCAAGGCTCCAAAAAAAAAAAAAAAAAAGCATGATATGATTGTATACATTTAAATAACGAGCCTAATATCTGAAGTGTTGCATTATGTACATGAAATAAATCTGAGCTGAGGGGGTCGGGAGATTTTTTTTAAAGGGGTCCCTGATTTAAAATCTTCAACGTCCTTCAAGTTTGAATGTGTTTCCAGTTCAACACACCAATTATAAGGAAATGTGTGTGTCAGTGTGTTAGGGAATAGAATTGTATTATTTGGTCCGAAAAGCAGCTTTAAAGAAGGCGTCAGAGCTCAGGAGGAGGAACCCATGGAGGAAACCACAACTCAACAGGGAGAACCCATCCTGCTCTGTTTTCCACTGTGAATCACTCATTCATCTTCAGTAACCGTTCATCCTGGACAGGATGGGTGGATCTAGAGTTCACCCTGGACACACACACACACACACACACACACACACACATATTCACAGCTAGGGGCAATTTAGCATAGCCAGTCCACTTAATGGCACTTAATTTCCACTAAAGATATTTTCATATCCGATGTAAATCAGTCTATAAACTCCTGTTTATAAGCGGTATAAGTTAATTGCTTTGATGATATCAGTGTGCTATTATAACAGGATCTACTATGACTTTAGAAACATCACTCATAGGCGTAGTAGAACACGTGTGTTACTGATCTGCACCTGCTGTAATACTCAACATTTTTGTAGGTCAATGTAGGCTACAATCTGTATATCTGTCGACTTTATTTCATCAGACTGTGTTACTTCTCATTCTCCACAGTATCTAAAGCAACAATCAGTAATTATAAACTTAAAAGCGAGTGTAAATGTGAAAAGCTGCACAACTGTCAAACACTTCACAAGCACAGGAGTTATATATCTCTATAACAGACTAATATATATATATATATATTATGTTTATATATAGTGTATTTTATTTCAGGCTTTTACAGGTTAGTTAATTATTTATTATTAATTTATTATTATAATTATTTATTTTGCATATATTTATAATTCATTTAGTTGGTCATTTAGTTGGTTTTGTTTTGGGGTTTTAATGATGCAGTTACACGCAGCTGACCGGCAGAGGGCGGCAGCGTGCGACGTTTCTACCGTTTAAAAGCGATCAGTTTAAATCTCCATAAAGCCTGTTTTCTGTCAGGACACCTGATCACATAAAAGTACTATTACTATTAATAGACCTGAACAGGTAATGACCAGATTCTTGCAGGACTGGAGATCATGACCATTCTCCAATTCATTTCCGGTTGGGCGGGGCCATGTAATTAAGCAGTGGCGTCATCATCGCATCAGGTGCTTCTCGGGTTAGTGGCTTAATTGCAGCAGCGTCTCAACTTTCTGTTCTTTAAAAAAAAAAAACCTGCCCAGTAAAGCTTCCAGCGTTTGTAATCAGATTAGTGTCTGTGGGGCGGAAATGAACGGCGCGCGGCTGCTCCTCTCTCTGCACGTGTGTGTGTTTAGGTTACTGGGGTGTGTAATGGTTGTAACTGGGAGAGGTGATGATCAGAGATATAGCACCAGCACATCACCGGAGCAGGAGCTCTACAACGAGCCGAGGCCGGAGATCGGGGACAGTGACTTTACCCATCATCCTCCTCCTCATCACCCATCCGCCATCACGCCTCCTTATCTCCTCCTCCCCATGTTCCACCACCGCTCCTCTCCTGCCGTTTCTAAAGAGCTTTTCAGACCTGTAACCGGAAGGAGGACGTTACCGGGCGTTCTGTCCAATATTCTGATCCCACAAGTGCCCCAGACTCCCATCCGGGTCACTCCCGTGAATAATAATTACGGTGTGGAGTTGTGGTGTGGCTACAGCAAGATTTCCGTTCGAATCAATCAGGCTCTGCTGAACTTCCGGAGCTCCGCCGCTCACTTCCGGTTGGGAACATGTCCGCCGTCACGTGTTGACGAGAGCGTCCTGTACTTCCAGTACGAGTTGAATGAATGTGGGAGTTTGCTATCGGTAAGGAAATAAACCAGCAATATAATGAGTGAAACTCTCACCTGCCCTGTCAGTTCTCGAACACAAGATGGCGCAGTGAGCTGCATTATTAATTACAGTTAATCATTACAGATACGCGCAAAGGGCGTCCTCGTGGCGTCTTTGGATGGGAAAATTTTTTAAAAAATGTATATATAATTTTTGTCAAGTTTAGAGATTGTGCACACTTAGACACGGGTCTGTGATGTGCACTAAATAAACAAATAAATAATCAGCCAAACTTTAAGTGTACCATGTTTGAAACTTGGAGGTGACGTCAGTGGCTGCAGATAAATCTATTCCTCCCCATCAACATCTGTCTGAAAGATGAACCTTAATATTTATGTAAGAAATAAAATACGACAGAGTGGTGTGCGGAGGTACTTCAGTGGAGGTACTTCAGCGGAGGTACTTTAGCGATCAGAAGATGATTATTTTCCTCCAACAGCAAGTCCCCAAGCGTTTTCCTCATGCTCAACAGCAATTTACCAACAATTACAGTTCTGTACGACACGTCTTACTTTATATCCATTTACTATAGGAAGGATAACGTTTTAGAAACGAGTGTGTTAATATAAACCTGCGCTACTGTCAGAACTTCTGACCAATCAGAACATTTGATCTGCAGCAAGATGAAACCTGGAGATCTTGGCAATAAAATGTGTAAATTCTGTACAACTCTGAGTGGGTTCTGCTTTAATAACGGTTATCTGATGGTGAGTAAAGTCCAGCTAATGTTCCTCCGGCTGTTAGCATATCCTGACTAGCTCTTCTACAGGCCTTATGTGGTTTCTTAAAATGATTTATTGCTGAACTAAACCAGATCTTTCTTATTCAGGTGATAAACGGACAGCTCCTGTACACTAATGAGGTTCTCTACAGGCCGGAGGATCAGGGAGCCGTCATCAGAGCTGTGCCGCTAACGCTACCCGTCCAGTGTGCGTACGATCGGTGAGCACGAGGATCTGTCCGAGGAACACTACAGTACATTAGCTGCTTTATTCACAGATTATGAATTATATTCGTCTTTGTGGCTTGCCTGAAGGTTTGTTCTTATAGATACATTTAGCATTAATGCTCTGTAGTTAGCTAGTCCACTTGCTCTGAGTCTGTTTTTAGAATGCTAGCAAGACTGACTCTATTTCCAAGCAAACTTATTAACACTGGGCTGGTTGATTTACTGTAAGGCTAATTCATCGGTTAGCGTTAGTTCAAGGGTTGCTCATTAAACTAAGGCTAGACAACCTACGGCGTTTGCTAAACGTGTGGCGCTAAGTTTAGTTTTTCATCAGAAAATAAATGTGATGTTTACATATTTTGAAGTGAAATAATCGAAGTTCATTTTCTCATTTTGTTGAATCTTTTCTCCAGATTTCACTATTCGTACAAAATCGGCTATTTGCCGGAGTATCGTCCGCAGTCGTTTCGGAAGACGTTGATCAGGAAGCGGGTCTTCGGTCTCTCTGTGCGAAACGGTGAGGCGGCAGTTCACGTTCACGTGGTTTAGCGTTTCAGCTCGCTGTAATCGAGCTTGTGTGTGTTCTTACAGGTAAGTGGGAGGAACTCGAGGTGAACAAGAGTCACGTCCTCGGAGAGCCCATATACTTTGAAATAGGAGCAGAAATCATCTTGAAGGACAAGCGCGTTTACATCAAGGCCTGTCACGTTACGCCGAGTGAGGATTCCAGCTCCACCCAGCGCTATGATGTCATCAGCAACTTCGGGTAATCGGGCATAAGGTTCTACTTCCTGTTCTGTACGTAGTCGCCATGACGCTAAAGTTTTTTTCTGTTTGTTAGATGCATGGTGGACAGTAAGAGGACAGGAAGTCAGTCGCGCTACGTCTCGAGGCAGGCGAACGTCCTTCGCTTTACACTCGACGCGTTTTTGTTCGCTGAGGCGGATTCAGAGGTATCGCTTTCTACTTCATATAATATCACGGAGTCGGTCATAAATCTTGTAAAGGTCTTTTTTTTTAAAAAAACTTTATTTAACTTTATATGTTACAGAAATTAACGGTAATTATACACTTTATTTACGAGCGCGATGTCTCTGTAATCCTGTGCTTTCATTACGTAATCGAGCATCATATAGAAGAGAAATGTTGGAAACTTTTTCAATTTCTGAAAACATTCCAGAGTTTTTCACTCTGATGTCTGTTCATGGACCGAGAGAAGAACCGCAGACGATCTGTTTACTCCGAACTCCATTCGAATGGAAAGTCTAAGAGCAGATGCTGAACTCCTTCCTTGAATAAATGTTTGTTACGTGACAGACGTGAGAAAATCTTCTCAAAACTCTGTTTATTCTTTATCTTTAACTTTCCAACACTGGAGTCCTGCAGCAAAAAGTAGTTCCGGTTACTTGGCACTTTCCTGTAGATTTTGTGATATCCATACGCCATCGGAGCCACACGACGACTACAGGCTCTTCCCTCTGAACGTGTTTCCAGTAATGAAAGGAACTTCTTCACGTAGATCGTTATAGACCGAGTTGAACATCTGCCCTTAGACTCCCGTTCTAATCGAGTTGGATAAAGATGCGGGTGAAAACTGGGGTTTTGCTTTAACAGACTCTTTATCCTGTGTTTTCGTGGTTGTTGGTCGTTCTGTTGATCAGCGTTTTTATTTGCACTGCACTGTTCTGGTTGGAAACGCGTCCGCGAGCACCACAGCAAAGTCCTGCACCTACAGCGAGTCTGCGCTCAGGTGAGTTTAATCCTCTTTACAGAATCCTGGCTTGTGATTGGTCAGAAGGTGGTGATCAGTTTTCTAGAACAGCAGCGCAGGTTTATATCAATGCGCTCGTTTAAAATAATACCTTATCGTTTCTATAGTAACGGCTCGTGTACAGCGGACTGTAAAGATTGACGCGTGACGTTTTTATGTAATTCATGTGACATTTATGGAAGGAGTCTCCAGTGTCGGTGCCCATGTTTTTATCAAGATTTTTATTGAAGAACAATCTTAAAGTGCAGAAATCTCACGTGTGTGCCGATAATGAGATTATATAATCAGGTGGGAGGAGCTTGGTGGCGACGCCTCCGTCTGTGACTGCTGTGACTCTCAGTGTCGCCCTCCGGAGATCAGTAAGTTCTGTAACTGTGTGTCTTTACATCTTAGTTTTAAAAGTCCGTAACGTTAATTGCTGTTTCTGTTCTATATCACACTTTCAACAGCTTCCTTGTTCCATATGTATGCAACCTCATGACTTCTTTATAAGAGTATAAATAAAAATGATTTTATAATAAAATCCATATCTACAAATGAAGCAAATCTTTTGTAATTTTAAATGTCCAACGTACTGCTTTGTAATAAAAATGTGTAAAATAAACACCAGTAAAATTTTTATTTTTAAAATGTTATTTTTCAGCGTCTTTATACATTTAATTGTTTTTGGGTTTTTTTTTTTTAAATGAATTTTAAAATCGGTTTTATTTTTTAAAAATGTTTTTGGGGCTGAAAATAATAAATGTACATAATTACACATGCCAAACAATGGCAAATTATTATACAGTAAGAATGTACGGGGGGGGAGAGATTTGATAGAATTCTAAATGCTTTTTATAAATAATAATGACCTGTAAAATGAACACTTAAAAATATAATGCCTGTATTTGGTTTGGCTTCAGCAGACTCCTCGTCCTTCGTGGATCAGGCCGTGGTGACCAGCAAGCCGTGGAGTTTAATCCACAATGACCTTTATTCTGAAACTTCTGACAAGGGGCTGAACCCGGTGCCGGGCTCCGTCCAGTTACACCGCCACCATCATCTTGAGGGGGAGGAGACACAGGAGGAAGGGGAGGAGACTGAGGAGGAAGTGGTAGATGAGAAGGAAGAGTTAGAGGAGGAGGTTCTGATGGGTGTTGCAGAGTCTGAGAATGATGAAAGGATGAAGGAAGGAGATGCAGTGAACATGGCGAAAGATGGAGAAAAAGAGAAGGAAAAGGACGCTGATGAGGTTCAGAAAGAGGAAGGAGCGATGCAGAAAAACATGACTGGCTTTGTAGCGATGTTCTCCGAGGGAACCTGGGAAGACGAAGAGTCGCCGAAGAGGAACACGTCCGTGTCCGTCACCGCAGCAGAGATGGGCTGGAGTTTCTGAGATGTTTTCTGAGATAAACGAGGAGTAAAGATCACTGAGCGAGTCCTTCATCTCATCCCAGGTGGAAATGTCACATCTGTAGGGTTTACAGTACATAGCACATAAAACTGGATAAAAATAAAGCACAATAATTGACTGGTCGCTAAAATCTGTTTTTGTGCTGCTCGGAGATTCCTAATTCCTGCTCGGCTCTTCTCGGATCCCTTCAGGATTCCTGTCAAAGACCGGGGGCGGCGGCGGGGGCGCAGGTTCACCTGAACATTCACACTAAAGTTCTTCATGATGAGAACTGTCTGGACTCTGACCGTTATCTCTCATTTATACAGAGTCTGTCTAATAAATCAATCAAATAAAATGAATGTGAAATGTCAAGCCTGGATTTCTCGTCCACTGAAGAACACGGTGAATAAGCTCACTCTGACGTGGTGTTGGGGAAAGAGTAAAGAGTTCAACGGTAAAGTTTAAAACATTAGGATTGTACAGAGTCAGATGAGGATCACTGACAGGAAGCGAGTCATTCAAATATGAAATATCACTTTTACTGAGCACACGCTTCAGGGCAAATCATTACACACCTGCTCTGAAACCGTCCGGGTTCCGAAGCTCGGTGTCTTTCACCCTTTTAAAAATGTTTCATTTAACTGTTACGAGTATCTAAAGTAAATAAAGAAGTAAATCCATTGTGTTACAGTGAGAGAACTTTCAAATTCATCAAACAAGCACAGAGTATTTTATCTAAATCTATCCGTCACTGTTAAAGACATTCATTTTAAAGCCTGACCACTTCATTCAGGAACGTGACCCTAACATAAAAATTGTTCTTTTATCCAGAAGACACTTTAGGAATTGAGCAACACATCTGAGAATCAATTCATTTTAAGTTTTACTTTCAGACTTTGAGCCAAATCAGGTTTAGTTGTATTTTTTTAAATTAGTTAATCATAACTGTATTAATAAAGATTTTTTGTATAGAATAATCGTCTCATTACAGAATAAATGTCACCGAAATCGCTGAGAAGGAAAAGTCACTGAGCGCTGAAACCACAAACACTGATCAATAGTATCATTAGTGTCATTGTGTTATTGTGAATAAGGAGCAGTCTTCCGTTTCATCTTCTACACTAAAGCCTGCTTTCTGCTCATAAGCACAATCACAACTTCACTGCAGAGCACGTGGCATTACTCGTAATATTTTACTCACTGAGAACATATTAATAGAAATGAAGCTTGAAACAGCTGTATCACACTCCCATACTGACATTTCCCTTGACCCGAGCTCCATAAGGGGGCTCAGCGTTGGGCTTCCCCAGGCTTGGGGAACGCTACAGCAGTCTACAGAACTCCGATTCTGCCCATTAACCACCAGCCTTCACTTAGCAACTAAACATTAGCATTGAACACCACACTATACTGTATCTTACATCACTACGCACATCACTGCAGTTCTCCATCATACTACAGTTATTTATATCAGACTGTTATTTGCACTTTGTTGCTGTTTGCATGTACTGAAATCCTCTGCATCAGATCACATGCATCGTGCTGTTACCTCGATCTGTGTAGTGTTTATCTCAGCCTACTGCACCTCAACTCCTGTTCAGTGCATTTTACCTCATAGCCAGTTGCATCACTGGTCTGCATCGTTCTGTTTACCTTTACCTGTACTAGTACTCTGACAGTGACAATAAAGGTGAACCGAACCGAACCGTCACACCGGGAGCCGCCGGGACTGTGTGTTATCGCCCCGCCCCCGCCCCCGCCCCGCCCCGCCCCGCCCCGAACTCGGACAGTCTGGGCTCACAGCAGAAAATAAAGTAAACTGAAATAAAAGCGACGACACTGTGGTGTGTTCGTGTTCGCGTGTGTGCGGACTTGGAGGAAGCATTAAAACGGATCAAATGATCTCACACACACTCTGAGGATTATTTATTTATTTAATTATTTTCCCACAACAGGAAACAGCTTGCGCCTTTTTCACGCGCCAGGTGTGTGGTTAATTAACGCAAAGGGCGTGGTGCATTGTGGGGTATATATCATGCGCGTGGGAAAGCGCGAGCCTCTTCAGTGAGTGAATGTTTCCCAGCGTGTGTTCATGCTCTGTCATGGGGCTCGTTCTAACCTCCATCTACGTGCTCATGGGCTTGTTCTCTCCGACCGCGCGTGCCGCCGGTACGGTCCCGCACCCGCACCCGCACCCGCTCCCGCTCCTTACACCTGACCCGGTCACCAGCGGACAGCAGGAGCAGCTCGAGGCGCCATATTTACACCTGCCCGTGTTCCGGCATTTTAGAAAGCCGCGCGTGGGCAAACGGCACTTCTCACCGGCGCACGTGATAAACCGCGAGCCGATGCCCAAGCGCGTGCGCCAGGTTCTCTTGCCCGAGCTACGGCAACGCACGAGGACCCGAGTGAGGCCGAGCGGCCCGGTGAACGTCGCGTGCACCGCGCGGGACATGCGCGTGCGAGTTCATAAGGCGAGCCTGGAAGCCAGCGGGGAGCGCGTGCACGTGAGACTAGGCACGTGCGACGTCAGCAGAACGACCGAACAGAGCGTTTTATTCCAGTACGAACTGCACGAGTGCGGCACTCAGAGACAGGTACCGGGTTCATACACCGGGGGGACACTAAAGCGCCGCTGCATCACGCTCTCTAGATAAAGACGGAGGGGGCGTTTTCTTTTGGTTTGGGAATTCGGAGTTATGATCTCCAGTTGAATGCAGCATCAATGTCGTATAGCTGCGTTGCATTTTTGGGCCTTTTGAGTCCAACATTTACTCCGGTGTCTCTCCCACTACTGAACTCTAAACATGTCAATCTAAATAAATTCTACACCTGTAATGAAGTGAATTCCTACAGCGCCGTGAAGAAACTCGTTTCCCCTCTCTATGTTAATACAGGTCATAAATGAAACGGTTGTTTATTCCAACACGCTCCACTACACCCCTGAGGGCAGTGTGTCGGGTTCTGAGGTGTTCTCCGTACCGGTGCAGTGTCGCTTTAACAGGTGAGTTTCATTCTGCTCTCGCCGTTCTGCTGCGAGCACACCTGGACATGTGATCGATGAGCTCTCACTCCTCTCATTCAAAATACAAACACTGCACCTGCATTACACTGTTAACACACCTGGACTGTGAGCCTCGTGCTGATTGGTCGCTTGTTTCTCTTCACAGGTTCCACTACTCGTACAAGATGGGCTTCGTGCCGTCTGTCGAAAGGCTGAAGTTCTTTAAACCCATGAAAACCAAAGGCGGCATCACCCTGACGGCGCGCGACGGTAACGACGTTTAAATATCGAACTGAATTCTGCGAGTTTTCTCTGATCGTGTTCCCCGTGTGTCTGTGTTTCAGAGCAGTGGAACAGACTCCCACCCCATGAAGGGTTCGTTATGGGGAAGCCGATGTACTTCGAAGCCAAAACTCTTTACGTGCCTGACGATGAGCGGTTATTCGTGCATTTCTGTCATGTGACCGCGAACAGCTCGCGTGACTCCACGCCGCAGGTTAAGATCATCGACGACCACGGGTAATAAACCCTAATAACGACAACGCTTCCTCCTTCACGGTTTTTATTCCTGATGACGGGCGAGTGTTTGAGAATGAACTGTCGTGTTTCACGTCTTTATCTTCAGCTGCTTGAAGGACAGCAAGAGGAGCAGCAGGTCCAGATTCATAAACAGCACCAGGAAGAACGTGGTCCGGTTCTCCGTCGACGCCTTCGCGCTGCAGGGAAAAGTGCAGAAGGTACGAAAGTATTCACCCCCAGCTAGTGTTCTCACTACATCCAGCTTTAAGAAAAGCGCACTTCTCGCTGTAGGCGATCTGACCGAGGAACCGATCAGAAACGTCAGCGCCGCGACTCCTCGTGTTTCTGATCAACTGGAACGAGCCGTGATGATGAATGTGACGTTGTGCTGTTGGAGGAAAGTTATCCACAACCTCCTGCTTATTTTCAGTGTTTTTTCTCTTACGCCACAGCAACTCTACAACGATTACCATTTCTCTATTGAAGAGCTTACATTATTGCCGCTGTAAACAGTCGTTCCTTCACCGGCGCCGTTATTCTCTCTCAAAGTCTAAGACAAAACACAGCTCGTCGTGTTACTGAGAAACCGGAAGGGAGTGTACACTGTCCTGAGGATGCCAGAAAACCTCTGACTGTTAGAAAGCGCTGACACTGGAGACTCCTTCCGTAAATGTTTGTGGAGCACCTGCTGTGAACGAGCCGTTACTATAGAAACAATAACGTATTAATACGAGTGCATTAATATAACAAACGTGTGGTTTGTGGTTATTCACTACTGTCAGAGCTGCTGGTATAGAAAATTAATCAACGCCTTCTGATAAATCGCCTCAGTGATGGTGTAAAATGAACAGTTTGGATTTTGGAGTAGGCGGAGCCTAAAGCAGACTATTTAGCTTTAACATTTGGGATGAAGCTCATCACAGCCAATAAAATAAATAAATAAAATGAAAATAAATCTTCATGCATGGAATCTACAGTTAATTGTTGGAATAAAACAAAAAACAATGGGCCAAAACTGGGTAAAAATACAAAAACTAAAATACAGCAAGAAACTATGAATATGCTCTTTTTTTTAAATATGAATTTATTATTTATTTTTTTAAAATCAGTATCTGTTTATACACTGCGAGATGTCGATCAGAAACGTCATTCCGACAGAGACGTCAAAGTCCTGCACCTATAACAGTCTGGAGCACAGGTACGACCAAACACCTCGTTAATACCCCATGTTTATGCAGATGAAATGCATGTTTAATATTCATCACTGTTTTGTTTGTTTATTTATTAGGTGGGAGGAGCTTTATGGTGTGGACTCTGTTTGTTCATGCTGTGACTCGTCCTGTGTCCCCGAGATGCCGAGTGAGGACTATAAACACCTCGCACAGTCGTATTGTTGATGTGGCAGATGTCATGCCTGAAATGTCAGAATTCTGTACATTACTAACTTGTGGGCGGGGCTGTGTATGGACTCGTATTGTGATGTCACTACATCTTCACATCTTTGGGCTAATTATGTTCTGAAGTGTAAATTATTAGAGAAGGAGGAAAATTTGGTCTCTAGAACCTGTATGGGAAAACTAGCTGAAGAGATGAGCAGTTGGTGGTTGTCATGGTAACTGACAATATTCTGATACAGTGCTGAGAATTTTCTGATTTCTTCTGTTTTTGTGCATCTCATAGTAAATAGCTTTAGATCTTTAAATGAAATACAGCATAAAACAGACATCCTGAGTAAACAAGTTTTTATTTTATTGAAGCAAAAAAGTTATCCAACACCTATCACCCATGTGGAAAAACTAATTGCCCCCTTAAACTTAAAATCTGGTTGTGCCACCTTTAGCAGCAATAACTGCAACCAAACACTTCTGATAACTGGAGATCAGACTTTCACTTACTTCTAGGACTCGCACTTACTCCTGTGCTTTGGATCGTTGTCTCACTGCGCAATCTAGTTACACTTGAGTTTCAGCTTACGGACTGAAGACCGGACATTCTCCTTTAGGGTTTTCTGATAGAGAGCAGAATTCATGTTTCCTCAATTACTGCATGTTGCCCAGGTCCTGAAGCAGCAGAGCATCCCCACACCGTCACACTTCCTCCACCATGCTTGACCGTAGGTATGTTCTTTTTGTGGAATTCGGTGTTTGGTTTACGCCAGATGTAACGGGACTCCTGTCTTCCAAACAGTTCCACTTTCACCTCATCAGTCCACAGAACATTCTCCCAAAAGGTTGAGGATCAAGGTGTGTCTTAGTGAAATTCAGACGAGTCTTAATGTTCTTCTGGGTTAGCAGTGGTTTTCACCTCACCACTCTTCCATGGAGCCGTTTTCCCCCAGTGTCTTTCTGATAGTGGAGTCATGAACAGTGACCTTTACTGATGCAGGAGAGGCCTGTAGGTCCTTTGATGTTGTCCTTGGCTCTTGTGACGTCCTGGATAAGATGTTGCTGTGTCTCTCTCTCTCTCTCTCTCTCTCTCTCTCTCTCTCTCTCTCTCTCTCTGAGGTCACACTTCTGGGAAGGTTCAGTACTGTGCAGAGTTTTTCCATTTGGAGATAACGGCTCTCGCTGTGGTTCTTTAGAGTCCCAGAGCCTCTGAAATAGCTTTGTAACCCTTCCCAGACTGATGTACTTGAGTCACCTTCATCATCATTTCTGGAATCTTTCAGCTTTGGCACAGTGTGTTACTGTGTAAGATCTTTTAACCAACTCCATGCTGTTGATAAAGTTCTGTGTAAGTGTAGATGTGATTGAACAGGGTTTGCAGTAATCAGACCTGGTTGTCTCGTCCAGCTGAACCCCGTTATCAATGCAGTTTTGTAGGTTTGGGGAATTAGTAACTATGGGGGAAAATACATTTTCACACAGGCCCAGTTGGTATTGGATAACTTTTTGCTTCAATAAATAACATTACTTGGAAACTATTTTGTTTAATTAGGTTGCCTTTGTTTTATCTTCGATTTTGTTAATTTCTGAAACAATTTAGTCTGAGACACAAAAACTGAAGAAACCAGGATGGGTGCAAATACTTTTCACAGCTGTTAAATTCAGTGGGAACATGAATGTAAACTGAGACTGAAATCCCACTGACTGTGAGCTCGGTTTACTAGCAGTTCTCTATATAAATGTACATTTGTGATCGACGTGCTGATTTTTGTCCACAGCACTGATGCGACCCTTGACGAGTGAACTGGGGGCTTTAGTGGAGAAACACCCGGAAGAAAGGAACAGAAGTATCCCAACGCAGAGCACGGTGGGAATCTTCACACCAGAGCCGGAACTCCAAATACTTACGATGGAGAGCCAGCACACAACGTTGGGTCCAGAGAGGACGCTCGTATTCGAGCACAGAACGGTCTCACCGGAGAGAACCCCCATGCCAGAAAGCACGCATGCAGTACAGATTCCAGAGAGCGAGCATGGAAAGATCACGCCGGGGAGTACGCCCACGCCGGGGAGTACGCCCACGCCGGGGAGTACGCCCACGCCGGGGAGTACGCCCACGCCGGAGACTGAGCACGGAACGCCCACGCCGGGGAGTACGCCCACGCCGGAGAGTGAGCACGGAAAGATCACGCCGGAGAGTACGCCCACGCCGGAGAGTACGCCCACGCCGGAGAGTACGCCCACGCCGGAGAGTACGCCCACGCCAGAGAGTGAGCACGGCACGCTGGTGCCACAGCAGGAGTATGGAACACTAATGCTAGAGAACAAGCATGGAAAGGTCACAACAGAGACCCCGCCCACGCTGGAGAGCGGACGAAGAACGCCAACGTCTGACCGTGAGCACGGAACTCCAATGCCAGACACCAACCACGAAAAGATCACACCTTTCCTGCATGAAGCGGTCAGTCCCGGTACGCCCGCACCCTCAGCCGAGCAAAACACAGTTCCACCGGTAGACAAACGCGCAGAGCTGCAGGAGCCTTACAGGATCTTTGAGGAAGTGTTTGGACTCAGCTGAAAAGGAAACACGATGCAAAACAGTTCACTTGATCTCAATAAAAAATATCTGGAACAATTCTGTCTTGTTTCTGGTGTTTGACCTTCTTTGGGTTGGACTGCGTCTGATAGTGTGCGTTTTGAAACGTCTGATCTAGCTGGTTCAAAACGGTCGTCACTTCAGAAACTGAATTCTTGTTGCATCGTAATGTTTGGAAGTTTTGCCCAAATGTTTTGCAGTGTTAATCTCCGCTCAGGTGTAATAGTTTAGTTTATACAAGAAATGACTGGGGACTGATCTACAGTCAGGGATTCTGGGTATTCTGATCACCTGAGGAGAAATGGGTTTGAACCACGCTAATGTCTACTATAAAACTGGGTGATATTGACCACATACCAAAGTGTACACAGAACCCACTTCCTCTCAGGGGATTAAAATGTAAAGGCAGACATTTCTCCTTTCTTACCTGAAAAATATCAAATGGTAGTTAATAATTTTGTCCAATGTTCATCTGATGGTTATGTTCTGAATTGCTCTATTTCGCCCCCTTGTGGAATAACAAGATCTTTATTCAAATCTATCCATTTAACAGTAACGCACAGGTTTTATCTTCACACAAATTTAAACCCGACTGTGGTGTGTTTGTGTTTAACATGTCTATTGTGGGGTCACCCCCCCCCCCCCCCCCCCCATCTCAGCTGGAACATCTGCATGTTTAAAAATGCCGTATCTGTGTGGACAGGAAGTGCTTCAAAACCAGGAGGAGGTCTGGAGCACTGGACTCGGGCTGATTTGATATAAACAGTGATCTGTTCTATAAATTAACATGCACTGAGTTTCTCCCTGAGCTTCAGAACTCTCACCCACTCGTACAATCAACTGGATCCAAAACATACTGACTGCTCTACAGGAAATGATCAGATCTCAGCGTCGGAGTGTGAAAGGACAAAACAAAGTGCACGCTGGTGTGTGTCTTGAGCTCAGTAACGCACTGTGTGAATTTGCAGAAGATCGGAGAAAGTCGAAATTTTCACCTCAGATTAAAAAAACAGTAAGGGGTTAGTGTTTGTGTTTTTTTGGGTAAAAACCGACTTTCTCAGATTTTCCACAAATTCACACATTGTGTTCGGGGAAGTTGTGACAAACACATCAGGGCAAGTTTGGTGTTCCTCTGACGTTCCTATCATGCTCACCAGCTCCTCAGAAGGTCTCAAACGTGCCTGAGGGGACTGTAACAATCAGCGTTCCAGCCAATCAGATCGTCTCTATTCTCTCAAATTAAAGTTAATAAGACAAATAAAATGCAGCTTGTCGTTTTACCAAGAATCCGTAAAGTATAAACTTCTTTTCAAGTGTCAGAACCCTTACTAGAACCCTAACTCTTACTGTTTTTTTTGTTTGTTTGTTTGTTTGTTTTGGGGTGAAAATTTCGACTTTCTCTGATCTTCTGGAAATTCACACAGTGTGTTACTGAGCTCAAGACAAACACCAGCGTGCACTTTGATTTGTCCTTTCACACTCCGACGCATCCAGACCACAGTTTGGGAAATAATTTTTTTTGTAATGAATTGCAGTGTGTTCTGAATTCTGTATTCAATCACTATGAATGTAGAATGTAACTATCAGATGAGTCAAATTAGACATATCTATACAAAATAATTAACTATCATATTATCTCCAAAATATCCAAAAGTTATAACATTTTTCAGGTAAAGAAGAAGAAACTTGTGTGTTTAAGTTTTTATTCACTGACAAGGTGTTTCCTATCTTTTTCTGTTGTGTGTACAGCACATATTCTATAAATATAATTTCTGTCTATGGTTCAGTGCTTGGACCCCGATGGTTGCTATTTGTATAATAATGACCACAAGGGGGCGACATGTACTTACAAAATAAACCCGTTAACTGCGCGTGTGTGAGAATATTAAATACACTTAAAGGTGTGAATTTATTTTTGATTACCTCAGGAATGTTCAAGCTTAAAATCAGAAATGTGCTTAAAAATCACAATATAATTCCGGACACAACATTAAACTAATAAATCAAATAAGAGCTGAAGAAATGGAGCCCATGCTGGAGGAACTTTATTTATTCCATATCTATCATCTAATATTCTGAAATAATGAGTGAACAGTCGCTCTGTGGATTGTCTCGAAAAGTGTAACACACTCCTAAGTTTGATGACACAGCGTTTGTGTAAATATCTGAATTAATCTGCATCAGCTCACTTGAACCCTTCTGTTCAGTTCAGGAGAGATGAGGCGGCTGAAAGGTCTACCAAAAGTGAAACGAGGTTATAAAATGATTTCCAGAATTATGGGCTTGCTAAGGACAATTTCATACATGGTGATTAACACCGTATTTATGTTACAGATATGTGATCTGATATTCAGTGTCTTTGTTTGCTAGGCTGTGTTCCTAATGTGGTGTCCTTTATTAATAGGCTACATAGAGTTCTAGAAAGTCATGCCGTTTCTATACGTTTATTTCTATTAAACATCAGCGTTTGGGACGCAGCTGTGCTCATCACTGAGATGACGAGAAGATAAACCGAGTTTTAAAAAAAATAAATGGTACAGAATTGCTATAAAACCTAAACAGATGTTGTGGTGTAATGGGACAAAACATCCCTAAGTAGTGCGCACTACAGGAAGGGTTCGTGTTCGTCATTCTCATTTTTTTTTAATGTTCAGTGTCCATTTTTTTCACATCGCCATTGCTGACGCTCTCCACTTCTCCTTCTTCATCCCACTCTCCTTCTCCTCTTTCTCCGTCCGGGTTCTGGTTCTGGTTCAGGATTGGTGGGGTGAGCGGTGGGAGAGGGATGTCTTCCCCTTTTTTGGCGAGTTCTGCGAGTTCACGTGCCGAACACGTGGGAGTGGGAGTAGGATACGTCTGGTGGAAGCTGTCGTAGTCCACTTCATAGAATCCCTCCTCCAGAGAGAGCACAGGGGTGAAGCGTTCTCCCCAATGTACCTCAGAGTCCAGGTACGAGCTGCGTGCCTGACACGTCATCCCTAAACACACACACACACACACACACAAACATCATCATCATCATCATCATCATCATGTACAGGAGAATAAAGAGAGGATCTGATCGGCTGGAACGCTGATTGTTACAGTCCCCTCAGGCACGTTTGAGACCTTCTGAGGAGCTGGTGAGCATGATAGGAACGTCAGAGGAACACCAAACTTGCCCTGATGTGTTTGTCACAACTTCCCGAACACACTGTGTGAATTTGTGGAAAATCTGAGAAAGTCGGTTTTTACCCAAAAAAACACAAACACTAACCCCTTACTGTTTTTTTAATCTGAGGTGAAAATTTCGACTTTCTCCGATCTTCTGCAAATTCACACAGCGCGTTACTGAGCTCAAGACACACACCAGCGTGCACTTTGTTTTGTCCTTTCACACTCCGACGCTGAGATCTGATCATTTCCTGTAGAGCAGGTAATAAGATATACGGGTTTTGTACGACTCGGTGAGTGTTTCAGAGCTCAGAGAGAACTTTAGTTCATGTTTAAATTTCCATTGTAAGGAATAAACATGATGTGAAAAGTGATGAAAATGCCTGAAGAGACTGTAACTGTCATTTAGGTGGGAGTGATTGTCTTTCACGCTCCCTGTCGATCACCTCCAGGTTTGGTAGAAAAATCCACAGACATTTCATTGTGCTCATATCTGTTTTCAAAAAAAAAAAAAAAAAAAAATTACAGCACAAAATCATCCTTAAATGGCAGAGCAAGCTTCACATTAACACCCCCTCCCCCTCCCCCTCCCCCCTCCCCCGTCTCTCTGTCTGATCTAATCGTTGTTGTGATTTTGGGAAACTCGGCCCTGATCTGAACTCAAGAGCAGAAACGAGGATCTAACGCACTTTAGCTGACATCATCACTTTCACGCTTGGTGCTAACGGTGTGTGAGCTGCAACTCAGATATAAAACTCGTGTCTTTTGTTCACCGTGCCATCGGAGGGATCAGCGCCGGAATTTCCCCGGGAGTCACTAATGAACACTGGTGGTGAATACACTTGACACAGAGTGCAATTATTCCACGCTAATTGGTTCAGGTATTGTGTGTGTGTCAGTGTGTGTTTCAGACAGGAGCAGGAGCTCGGTGCACATCGACAGAGCCATCTCTGGGAAATAAAAACCCGAGAAGAAGCGAGAATTCGCGAGATCGACTCCATCTCCTCGATTCCTCTCTCTCATCCACACTCACTCCATCTCCCATACCCTGCCAAGAGTGAGACGCTGAATGGGTTAATCACATCTCTCCTAATGGAGCTGCTGCGTGATCTTCCCTTCTCTCTCCTCGTGCCCTTGTTAGTGAAGATCAGCCTACTTTCTGGCAGAAGAAGCTCTACAAAGGCACTAATTAAAAAAACGGGATCAGTAAATAGAAAAATTTGGTTTAGCTCAAGGCTGGAGGAAATGAGTCTGGAGTTTTAAAAACTTCCTTAACTCTTTTAGTCCTATATTAAAGCCCTGAAAAGTGTGTGGGTTGCAAATAGATGACACTGTCATGGATTCTGGTGAGTATCTTTATCACGCAGAACAAGTTTTCCTGCTTCAATCCATGGATTTAATACTGCAGAACAAAAAAAAAGATCAGACATATATATTATTATTGTCAAAGCATCTTTATAAACACGTTGATTCAGGGTCGAAGGTCAATAGTGAACAGATCTTTTTTTTTAAACTGATTATATTTTAATGAATCAGTTGAACAGGTTCACAATCCAGCTGAATCAGTTTGACCAATTCGTTAAAAATAATTGGTTCAAAATAACGATTCATTTCATAATCACAGTACAAATTGATCAATCCCATAGCACATAACCTGGCAAACAAACTGATTCAGGGTCAGAGGTCATTCCTGATCTTTAAAAATGGACCAAAGATCACTAACGGTGTTTAAACCAAAGATCATGACCACCTTCGGTGCAGTTCCCATTCACAGACGAGCTCCAGAGTGATGCATGCTGGGTAATCTAACATGATTTGAGAGCACCGTTAAGTGGAATGTGAATGTAGACAAACGCGTAAACGCTTTAAAAGGCTTAAAGTGCTGTCAAATTACACAGATCCAATAATGGAGCAGGTTTCTAAATGAAGGGAGACAGATGGAGGAGATGCGTCTCAGAGGATTGACGGTAAATAATTCTGTCAGAAAAACGGAGGATGAAACTCGGCAGTAAAAGTAGGTATTAAAACCAAGGGTCTGAACATCAGAGAGAGAGAGAGAGAGAGAGAGAGAGAGAGAGAGAGAGAGGTGTAAATATGTGAAGCACGTACTTGTGTATTTATTCTGCTGGTCAGGTCATCCCTCCGGATTAAAAACTCACACACATACACAATGCTGAATATTTGCACGTTTTCCTATAAATAGAATAGAATAAGAACATGTTCCTGTTCTGCTGAGGTTAGCCCTGAAGAGGGGTGTGTGTGTGTGTGTGTGTGTGTGTGTGTGTGTGTGTGTGAATCAGTATTGAAGGAATAAACAATATTGAAGAATTAGCAGATTGACAGTTTTGACCTGTTATAGCTGAAGATATTTCCTCCTGCGTCAGTAAATCAGAATTACATTTCTTCTATTTTTTATTAATTTTTTTCAGAATTCTGGGTTACAAAAAGCTAAATTCTTAAATAATACAGTAAATTCCTGTTTTGATCAAATTATGCTCATGTGAAATAAATATAACACGGTCCCAGCGTGCTGCGTAGCAATGAACACGGCTATAAAATCCTCCAGGAAACCAGTTTACCTCATGTTAGCTAGCTGGCTAGCTTTAATGGAGAAAATTATAAATACAAAATTCCCTGAGAAATCCTGTCAGGTTAGCGCTTCTTAGCTAGCTTGTTTTTGTCCCCCCTGAGGATTATGAACATTTATTAGCATGACTTAAAATCCTGTCAGAAATCCTGTCAGGTTTTCCAACATTAGCTAAGTTGTTCTTTGAAGACTGTGAAGATTCTTATTCAATTCCTATTAAATCTGATGCTAGTTAGCGAGATAGCTTTAATCTTGAAGATTGTGAACATTAATTAATAAGAGTTAGGTTAGCTCATTTTAGCTAACTAGCTAGCTGGTGAAAATGATAAATATTTCTGAATATAGATTAAATATTTTTTTATTATTGTGTTAGCTAGCTGGCTAGCTTCCACACCATTAGCAAATACCATATTCAATAAAAAAAAAGTTAGCAGATTGGAGCATAATGGAATGTCTTTTTCAGATGTTATTATTTTTATACATCGTCCCACTCTTTACTCTTATTTCCCACAGTAATGTAAAAGCACATTTCCCTCTCATGCTGATGCAGATGCTGTGTTTCAACACCGCTACGGTCCACTAGCTTTATTTCTCTTCAGCAGTAATGAGTTTAGATGCTCCATATTTCACACCGCTGCAGATATTTTTCTGCTAGTTATGTAATGAGTTATCATTTCTAGATGGTTTTGGATCATATGGAAGGCACTCGAAGGCCGTGAGTGCACTTCTGTCCCACCGAGAACGCCGTTCCAGCTGAAACACGACTCTGAAGTACAGACAAAAAAAACGGCTAAATGACAAAAAAGCCTCAGTGTTCAGGAGTTCATTCTGGTCAGGTTTTTAGCCCACTCTCCTCTCCCGGTTTTTCTCCTCATGATGAATAAGTGAACCAACAGCTAAAGACTTATTTAAAAAGCACCGAATAAAACACATTCACTTTACTGTGACTTTTAGCTGTGTGTTTGGAATTTCTGATTTTAGGCACATGTTCATTCAGGTTTTCTTATAAGTAAATTTCATCATTTGCACAAAACACACACACACACACACACACACACACACACACAGGTTTCCTGTGATGTTATGACAGTTCCTTCCACTTTCACATTGATTCCTTTTGCTCTCTTACAGAAACACACGCGCACTCTCACACACATTGTTTGCTTGTATTTTGTACTTGTCTTTTATCTTAAACACGTCCAGACTTCTAAATCTAAAAGCATGGGAGAAATTACGCTACACATTTCGCTACATAGCATGAGGCAAATGTCATAACATACGGCTCACCTGTGGCCTCCACCATTCCCTCGAGAATGACCACAATCTCAAACTCTTCCCGCGCAAGCTGCTCCTGCGAGATGTCCCAGAACGGGCTGCTCTCGTTAAACTCGTGGCAGATGATGAGCGGAGACACGAGGAAGAGCCGATCGTCACCGGTGTCGAACCCCACATTGATATCGGTCTGATTCAGCGGAATAAACTCTCCTTCCTTTGTCTGTTTGGAGCGGATCAGCTTGGCTCGGATCGATGCTTCCACGATGTGCGAGTTGCGTAAATCTCCTACACGGAACATCAAGCACAGTTTGTTATCGCGCATTGAAATGACGGCGTTCTGCGAGAACATGAGTGTCTCGGCGCGTTTCTTGGGCTGCGAGATCTTCACAAACATGCAGCCCACCATAAAAGCGTTCACGATGGAGCCCAGGATGGCCTGCACCAGCAGCAGCACGATGCCCTCGGGACACTTCTCCGTGATGACGCGGTAGCCGTAGCCGATGGTCGTCTCCGTCTCGATGGAGAACAGGAAAGCCGAGACGAAGCCGTTGAGGTTGGCCACGCACGGCGTCCACTCGCTGTCATCTGTGTGCTCAAGGTCACCACGGATGTACGCGATGAGCCACCAGATCAACCCGAAGAAGATCCACGTGGTCGTGTAGACCAGCGTGAACACCAGCAGGTTAAAGCGCCACTTCAGGTCCACGAGCGTGGTGAAAATGTCCGTAAGGTAGCGGTATGTCTCACGCACGTTGCCGTGATGCACGTTGCACTTCCCATCTTTTTCGACATAACGCTGTCTACGCTTGCGAGGAATCTCTGAAGAGTCCCCGCTCACAGCCACGCCCCCTCCTCCTACAGAAACGCCCCCTTCCACCACCATGGTCCGGTCTGTAGGGATCTGCAAAGACACAGGGAAAAGTCCACAGGATAGGAATAGCAGAGGAGTAGAGAAGCAGAAGGTCATGAAATGTTCATTTTCGGCTGTTAAGGGCATTGAACTGTCCCTTACACGACTTTTTACTAAATGTGGAGCCACTTGAAAAAAAAATGCTCGCTAAACAGAGTTATTAAAAGTCGTTTATCACAGAGATGGTGTTCAGGGCAGCTGAGCGTTAGAAGGTGTAATAAAACTGTGTGAACTTTTACTATCGCATTATTTAAAAGAAGCACAAAGCCAAAACAGCTTCAAAATGACTGGAACATTCCAGAACAGATCAACCTCACCTTACTGTTGGTGTCCTTCCATATCTTCGGCAGTTTGATGCCCTGTTTCTCCACATCCTGTCCGAAATGGCTCTTTATGTTGCTCATGACCTGCAAGGCTCGAGCCACACCCAGATGCTCATGCACACATACACACTCACACACACTCACACACACTGACACACACTCACAGACTCACACACAGTGTTTTCCACTCCAGCAGGGGGCGCTGTCAATGTCCATAACAAAAACACACAGCACAAAGAGTGATTATAATTCATCACTCACTGACTGTGAGGACAGAACAAGATTTAATGAGCGGGAAAGTAAAAAATAAACACTTTATCCGAGTAACAGCAGCGTAATGAGGCTGGAGAGCCGGTTTGTTTAAGGTCTCGTCTATCGTTTTCAAATATAGGAATGAATTGCATCTATAACTTATTTTACTTCTTATACTGTAGTAATACCTCAACAAAAAAAAAACTTTATTTTACTGGCAACCAGAGCACTGTCTGAAACTTTAAGCTCCACCCACTTCACATTAAAATCATGTCTACTTATCTACGTATGTAATTAGGACGTACACATCAATTTCCCTTTTAAACTTTATAAACCACACTAACTATAAAACACATTCAACCACAGTTTGTATTTTGAAAACTTTTTTATTCAGTTTCCAATTACGCTACATTCATAATGTTCATCTGTCCCCGTGGAATTGCCCCATCATGTTGATTAATGTTGGATTTAGTTTAGCTTTTATACTGAACAATGGCATAAAATATATTTTTTTATAACAGTACGTGGTATTTTCTAGATTAAACCATAAAAAATAAAATCCAACAAAGTGTAAAATCTGAAAAGTCTCTTTGAGAGTCACAGTGAAATAATTGTTTTAATTCTATCATTAAAAGACTAGAGGTTTGGGGTTTTTTATTGCTTATTAAGTATGTAAATGTGTGCAATTAGACAAAGCCACGTTTGCATACATAAACGTATATTTTTGAAAAAGTTCCCATACAAAAAAGTCTAACTGGTTGAATCATGCAGTTCCTGTGGCCAGCGTCCGTTTCAGCCGTGCTGTAGGACTGTGTTGTATATAAGCACAGGAGTGTACAGTGTAATGAGTGAGCAGGGGTGAGGTGACACACAGCTAACAAAATAATAATATTTCTGTTAACGAGCTCG
>NC_030438.2:20335868-20358368 GCF_001660625.3 Ictalurus punctatus
CACCAACGGAATTAAGCAGCGCTGCTAATTGGCCGTCATTAGAGACGGCGTTAACTCCCTCTCGAGATCTGGCACGGTTCTCTGAAGCCTTTCAGAAGTTTCCCTTTCCCCTGAGAAAAAGCGCAGCGTCTCGTGAGGAACTGTCGTCTCTGCTCTCTTCGTTTGGGCGTTAATTATGGCCTGGGGTGATCCCTCTTTCAGCTTATTATGGGATTTCTGTTGGAATTGTGCTCTTAATTTGCTAAACAGTGACGGAAATTCAGAGGAGGTGATGGAGGACGGAGTCTGTGCTCAGCTGTTGGTGTTACTAATCAGACAGGTTCATGAGAAGCCTCAATAAAAAAAAGGTTTGATGAACGCAGAATAGAAGATGCATCACATTGAAGATGTATTATTTTGTAGGTGTCCCAAGGGTCAGGTGTCCCAACACACCCTGCCCTTATCACACAGTAACCATCATCGAGGGCCTGTGGTATGATTGAGGGCCAACCTGTCCGTTCACGTAATCCCTGCAACCCTCAGCGGGAGCCAAAATAGGGATATGGGTTCCATCCAGAGCTCCATATACTTGTGGTACATGGTGGATGGTGTAGTCGTGTTCCGCTATCTCACGCGCCTCAGCCAGGTCAGGTCACTTTATGTAGTTGCTCATCATGTCTCTCTGAGTCTCTCTATGTCTCTCTGTGTCTCTCTCTGTGTCTCTCTGTGTCTCTCTCTGTGTCTCTCTGTGTCTCTCTCTGTGTCTCTCTATGTCTCTCTGTGTCTCTCTATGTCTCTCTGTGTCTCTCTCTGTGTCTCTCTATGTCTCTCTGTGTCTCTCTATGTCTCTCTGTGTCTCTCTCTGTGTCTCTCTGTGTCTCTCTGTGTCTCTCTGTGTCTCTCTCTGTGTCTCTCTGTGTCTCTCTCTGTGTCTCTCTATGTCTCTCTGTGTCTCTCTATGTCTCTCTGTGTCTCTCTATGTCTCTCTGTCTCTCTCTGTGTCTTTCTGTGTCTCTCTGTCTCTCTCTGTGTCTCTCTGTGTCTCTCTATGTCTCTCTGTGTCTCTCTGAGTCACTTTGTGTCTCTCTGTGTCTCTCTGTGTCTCTCTCTGTGTCTCTCTGTGTCTCTCTGTGTCTCTCTATGTCTCTCTGTGTCTCTCTATGTCTCTCTGTGTCTCTCTATGTCTCTCTGTGTCTCTCTATGTCTCTCTGTCTCTCTCTGTGTCTTTCTGTGTCTCTCTGTCTCTCTCTGTGTCTCTCTGTGTCTCTCTATGTCTCTCTGTGTCTCTCTGAGTCACTTTGTGTCTCTCTGTGTCTCTCTATGTCTCTCTCTGTGTCTCTCTGTGTCTCTCTGTGTCTCTCTGTGTCTCTCTATGTCTCTTGACAGTTCTCCAGTCTCCCTCTCTACCCAGGTGAAGAGCTTGGGTGTTATCTTTGACAATACTCTGTCATTTGAAGCTCACATTAATAATATTACTCGCACGGCATGCTTCCATGTATACGTAACATTAACCATCTCGTCCCGCCCTCTCAGCATCAAGCACTGCCATAATGGTCCATGCACTAGTCACATCACGCGCTGATTACTGTAATTCTCTTCTCTATTCCCTCTCAAACTTTTACATCAAGTTCAGTTCAGAACTCAGCTGCATGAATCATCTCTATAACTCCTTCAGCTCAGCACATTTCCCTGTCCTTCAACATTCCCACTGGCTTCCTGTTACACATTGAATTTAAGCTTTTACTTCTTACCTATAAGGCGCTACACAACCTGGCTCCTTCCTATTTGTCCGATCTTCTGTCCATATACACTCCAGCCCGTACTCTTAGATCGTCTTTAGTTATTTTACTTCTCCCTCACATGCCTTTGTCCTCTATAGGGTCTCATAGATTTTCAACCCCACAATTATGGAACCTTCTTCCACAGGATTCCCGAAACTGTGAAACTCTTTCTGTTTTTAAATCTCGCCTCAAAACGCACCTTTTCACACGGCCTCTCCAGTGACTGTGTCTTTGTATATTATTATTATTATTATTTGTGGTGTTTTTAAGCCTGCACTGCAGGCCATGTTTTTGGGGTGTGATGGGTCGCGACGGGTCGGCAGAACCAGACTAACCAGCGGACCGATCTTGCTGCACAACAAGTTTTGCACATGAGTTGAATTCGCAACTTTGGATGGAAACATAGCTGATGATTTTATTCCATGTGTTTGTTATGAGTGGAGCGTCCGCTGTACACGTCCCTGTGAGTGAGCGGTTACTATAGAAACCATAACGTATCAGAACGTATATTATTAGCATAAATATAAACCTGTCAGAGCTACTGTTATAGAGAATTAATCAACACCTTCTGACCCAATCACAATCCAGAACTCAACAGCGCCGCGGTGTAAAATTGCCTGTGGTGTAATATTCTGACATTCAGAGTGGATCTGATCACTTTCAGTAGCAAATCAGCTTTAGATTTAGCCCAGTAAATAGACGCGTTAGGTAGTTCGCAGGCTCACGCAGCTCTGAGACTGCTGGAATTATTACAGAACTCACTCCAGCAGCAGTAGTATGGTAAGGAGATGCAGGTATGACTCGTGGACCAGGCGTTTACTTCCTGCGCCTCCGGCTGCTCTACAATTTACCGCTTAAATCTTTTTTGGAGCTGTTACGACTGCCCTCATGGCCACAGCGCTAGTAATAAAAGCAGAAATGTGGTATTGATTCGTTTCCTCTTCCTACATTCTGCTTCCATCAAAATCCCGATGACTGCCACTGTACAGACACCAAAGAAAGAGTTTTACAAGCTGCAAAACCGGCTCCTAGCATCCAGTTAGCATCTCACTAGAGTGTCCGGAGTCTTGAAGAAACGTCCCAAATGCTAGAACTATAAAATCTGTAGTAGCGTTACACTTCAGATATGGATTTTTGCTAGCTTTACTTAGAGTGGTGATTTTTTAAATGCTAATCCCTACATAGATGTTTAGCTAACGCTTATGCTTATCGCTAATTGGCTGACTAGCTACCCCAGGCTAAAAAGTGTAATCAATATAACCATCATTTAGAATTATTACTTAGAAGCATAATCTAATCATCAATATTAGTTAACAAGCATAATCTATACGTATCTAGAAACAATCTAAAACCATAGGACACTTTTTAATCAAGTTATATTCTAAGTGTGTATGGAGTTAGATGAATTCTGTGTCTTACTGCACACTAATAGTTTTCTGTATCGTCCTGCACAGCAAAAAACTGGCATTAGACATTCGCTGAAAGTGAAACTGCTGTTGTAAGTAAATAACCTTGAGGCTGGATACCAGTGAACGAGTTAGGCTAGGGCCTCAGGAAGGGAGGTAGATATCAGTCAGGACGGCAGATAGAAGCAGACAGAAGCTCACGGAGACAGAAGAAGGGAGTGTTGGTCAGAGAAACAAAAAACAAAGACTCTTCTGTCTTGTCAACAAAAACATCTAACTGTGCATTCTCCACAAATTTAAGATAACATATAGACATGAATAATTAATTGTGGTGAAGAAGACTGGTCTGCTTTTAATGAGAAATGGTAAAACCCTGCTGGAGATGAGTTTGCTGGGGCAGAAAGGTATAAATAGAGCTTGTGTGTGTTTGCATGTGTGAGACTTCTGCAGACGGTCTCAGTCTGATTATTTTTTGACATCTACAAACCCTCTGAAGTTTTTGGTTCGGATGGAACGATTGCTTTCCACGACAGTCACAACCATCTCAAATTACATGAGCTTTAAAAAAAAAATGCTTATAACCATTAGCATGAATTCCAGTAAGAATTCTAGCATCGTGACAAAGCTACGGTTTGTATAGAGCTGATCACTCAGAGAAAGATAAGGCAGTATATTGTAGGGTTTTAAAATACACATTACAGCTGTATTGCTATAAAATTTAAAACAGTGCACACTACAGGAAGGTTAAACTTCTCTCCATGAAAAGGAGCTGAAAAATCCAGTTCACTTAACGTCAGCGTGATTTTAGCCAATGCTAATCTGAATGATTAATGAGTAAAGAGCGTGTTTAGCCTCGAGCAGCATCTCGGCACCTCAACCACATCACATCACATTTTCTGTGTACTGATGTCACTTACACCACAATTCATTCTGCAGCACTTTAGCATGGCTGTGTGGAGGTCCGAGAGACATTCTAGACAGGAATTTAGTCTTTTTTTCTTCTTTTTTTTTAAATACTGAGAGCAGATACAGTCAGGTCTAGAAGTATTTGGACAGTGACACAATTTTCATAATTTTGCCTTTGTACTCGACCACAGTGAATTGGAAATGAAGCAATCAAGATGTGATTGAAGTGTAGACCTTCAGCTTCGGAATGACATTTTCCCTCCATTTACACGGTTCAAAAGTAATGGGACAATCGACTGGTAAGCAGTTTCATGGCCAGGTGTGACCTGTTTCCTCGTTATTTCATGACAAATTAAGGAGATAAAAAGTCTTGAGTCGATTCCAAGTGTTGAATTTGCATTCGGTATCTGTTCATGAGAAATCTTAATATTCGGTCCAAAGACGTGTTGATGCAGGTGAAGGAGGTCATCGTTAGGCTGAAAAAACAAAACAGACCTATCAGAGAGATAGCAGAAACTTTAGGAGAGGACAAATCAACAATTTGGTACATTCTGTAAAAGAAGGAACGCACTGGAGAGCTCAGAGACACCAAAAGTGGACGATCGCAGAATTCTTTCCTTGTTGAAGAAAAACCCCTTCACAACATCTAGACAAGGCAAGAACATTCTGGAGGAGGTAGGCGTGTCATTGACAAAGTCTACAATCAAGAGACGCTTCATGAATATAAATACAGATGATTTACCTCGAGACGAAAACCTCTGAAAACTCTCAAGAACAGAAAGGCAGATTAGACTTTTTTTAAAAAAAAGAAAACCTCTAAAAAAAAAAAGCCTGTTCAGTTCTGATGCAAGATGAACTTGTATCAGAATGATGGGAAGGGAAGAGAATGGAGAAGGAAAGGAAGAACTCATGATCCAAATCATTCCACATCATCCATTAGACACGGTGGAGGCAGTGTTATGGCATGGGCGTGTACGTCTGCCAGTGGAGCTGGGTCAGTGGTGTTTATTGATGATATGACTGCTGATAGAAGGAGCAGGATGAATTCTGAAGTGTACAGAGCTTTACTTTCTGCTCAGATTCAGTCGAATGCTGAAAAACTGATAGCACGAAGCTTCACAATACAGATGGACGCTGACCTAAAACGTATCATGAAAGCAACCCAAGAGCTTCTTAAGACGAATAAATAAAATGTTCTTAAATGTCCGGTGACCTCAACCTGATTGAGCTGCTTTTCACTTACTGAAGATAAAACTGAAGGCAGAAACACCCACAAACCAGCAGCAGCTGCAGTAAAGACCTGGCAAAACATCTCAAAGGAAGAATCTCAGCATTTGGTGATGTCCATGGGTAAATCCTAATATTTATGATTATGCTCGTGTGTCCAATTACTTTTGAGCCTCTGAAAATGGAGGGACTCTGTAAAAAAATGGCTGTAATTCCTAAATGCTTTTTGTTAAACCCGTTGAATTAAAGCTGAAAGTCGACACTTCAATCACATCTTGATCGCTTCATTTCAAATCCACTGTGGCGGCGTACAGAGGCAACATTACGAAATTGTGTCCCTGTCCAAATACTTATGGACCCGGCTGTGTGTGGAGATGATGTGGTAGAAAAATAAATTTAAATCTGGTGAATTCACTGAAATAAAAAGACAAAAACATGCAACAAAGCTTATCTAAACATGCCCATAGTCAAATTTGGGTTAAAAATGAAAAAGTTCATTAGAAGTGAATAAATAATCCGCGACACTCCAGTCACACGGGATCACGTTCACGGCTCCGTTCACCAGCTCGCACGCCGTGAGTCCCCTTTTGCCTTCAGCTTTGGAAAGTTATTTTTCTTAATCTGAATTTATCCTAATCAAACGAGGAAAAATCTCATTCACCCTGATGATGAATGAAGTACACGTGGAATAATATCCGACAGTTTATTTGCACGGTTCAGTTCACTAACAGTCTCATTTGCATTTAAATATTGCTTTTAAAATATGCATTTTATTATGCATTCATTTTTAAAATCTTTCTTGGGTGGATTAATTGCATGAAGGTGCGGCATGATATATATATATATATATAAGATCCTTATTTGATAAATTAAATAAATGACCTTGTTTGTGTCTTTGCTGCTTACTACAAGCTGGCGGTGTGACGAGATATCTGTGCAACGGTTCACCACGATAACTGTGAAATCGGTATTATTATTATTATTATTATTTACAACTAATACATTTATTATGCTTTTTAATTTATTAATTAGAATAAAACCACAATTTCATCACAAACAAGCATTTTACTTTTGGATTTGACAGAATATTTATATCTTTTTCTGTAATTATCATGTCTGTTTATGCTTCTGCAGGCTCTCAGAGCTTCGTCTGTCCTGTTTACCTGTTTACCTGTTTACCTGTTTACCTGTTTGTCTGTCCTCTGGTCCTTAATCTTTTCACGCTGCTGCTGAGTTCTGCGTTCTGATTGGTCAGGAGGTGGTGATTAATTCTCTAGAACAGCGGCTCTGACAGTAGCGCAGGTTTATATTACTGCACTGGTTCTGATACGTTACGGTTTCTATAGCAACGGCTCGTTCACGGGGACGTGTACAGCGCACGCTCCAGTGATAATAAACAGATTAAATAAAACTGTTGCTATGGTGAAATTTTCTTAAAGTAAGGAGATGTTAATTTAACGTTTACGGAAGGAGTCTCCAGTGTCAGCGCTGTGTAACAGCTGTAACTTGAAGTTTTCCGACATTTTCAGGACAACACGACAAGCTGCGTTTTTCTGTCTCTTCAAATGAAAGAAGAACGAATAGAAGAGCAGAGTGGGGGATTTGGGTATAAACGCGTCAGATCGGTTAGTCCCCTGATGTGATCAGTTAGAACATAATAAAAGTATATAACTGTACCTTACCTTCTCGCGCAGGTTGTAACCTTATCTTTAGCACCTTTAAGTACCTTTCAGTGGGAAATTTGGATATAGTGACATTTAAAAATAATTTACGATGCGTAATCGGACCACGATTAGTTTTTAAAGTAATGTTTTAAAGGTCACTACGTGCACCATTCCTGGTAAAAGACACTGAAGCTATAAAGGTGTACTCTCGATGGTTCCACCTCAGTTACAAGGAAAGGTACAACTAAGTACCCTTTTTATCCACAGTGTGTACGTACTGTATATGTATTACATGTTGGATATTATGATTTATCCTAATTACTCCAGTGATTTACTTTATATGCAGTGTGTTGGAGCATGATATATACATTTATAAAATATATAATATATATTTACACTTTAGTTTAATACACGCACACACACACACACACACACACACACACGTATATACCCTCAGGGACACATGGTACAACATATTATACTCCCATTAATAACGATATTTCTCCAGTAATAACAGGGTCAATAGACACAGATATAAATATATAAATTTATCAGGTGTAACTCACTTGTTCAGGTGCAGTAAAGTGTTTGCTCTTCCTCTGAGGAACTGTCCCACTTCATCTGATAAAACCGTCTCTCTCTGTGTGTCTCGCTCTCTCTGTCTCACTCTCAGTGTGTCTCAGCACATTGTTCTCTCCGTGGCTGTGTGTTTGATTAATGCTCCCTGCATGTAAACATCTCCGTGTTCACACTCCAAGCTCCTGATGTGACTCTCCTGCAGCTCTGTGCAGCTCTGAGGGAAAATCAGCAGCAGAACCAGAGGAAGAGGAGCAGGAGGGGGAGGAGGAGGGGGAGGAGGAGGAGGAGGAGGAGGAGGAGGAGGAGGGGTGCGGACACGTTGCCAGATTGGTTATAAATAATTCTAAATTCTCCACAAATGTGCTAAAATATTAAGAGTGACCCTGAAAATGTTTGCTTATTATATTTACGTAATGTCCTGTTAGCTAACTGAGACTGAATATCCCGCAGTGTATAACACTGAGTGTAGAGTGTAGAGAGTGTACAGACAAAAATTGCACATCATAATAAAACTCACGGCACTGCTACACGTAAGGTAGCGGCGATGACAATAAACAAACCATACAAATAGTTAATGACTTCAGTGCTACTGTGAAGAATGTGTGTGTTTACGTGAACCTGTTTTCTGCTCCAGTTGATTTTCCAGATCACGTCGACTGACGACGTGAGCAGAACGTAGTCGTGTTCTTTAATCGCAGGTCTATCGTCAGAGGATCTTCATCGGGCTGTTATCGAATTCACAACACTGGATCTCATACAGCGTCTTAAAAGAGTTTATACATTGCTCATACACAGTGCATTATGGGTAATACACAAAATCCTGAGAAATATTCACAAAGTAAATGGTGAAACAAGAGGAACTCACATCAATCTGGCAACCCTGGGCACTGCATACAAGTACACTTAAATACACTGTTTAAAAATCTCACTTCTGCTCTAAATAGTGTGTTCAGGAGCACAACTTACCCACGATGCATTGTGATTTGCTATGGTCTTCTTTTCAAAGCACAAATCTCACAAAGATAATACATTTGACATAAATGAATGTTTCAACGCAGCATGTATTTATTAAATAATCATATTAATGTCAATATAATCGTTCGATTTTAATGTAAAAGGGTCATGAAAGAGCATCAATTTGGAAAAGTCATCACTAAAACCTCACAGTTTGGGCTTTTCATCGGAAGAGTTTTATAAGTCTAGACATTAAAAGTCCCTAAATTTAAAATGAATACTAACATCATTTCATCATTTGGGATTTTAAATATTAAATTAACACAAAAGCTTGAAATTTTTAGACTTTTATTCATCACAATAACACAAAAACTAGTTCAAAATTCCTAACAGGTATAAATGATCACTAAACGGTGTTTAACACAAAAACTGCAATGCTTTTAGACTTTAACACCACAGTAATACATTTCTGATGTAAAATTTAACACCAAGGTTATTATATTTTAAAAAATTAACACTAAAAACATGAAATTCCAGCTTTACATTCCAGATTAATACAAAAATACAAGTTTGGCTTGAAACCGCTCCAAATTAACACTAAAACATGAATTCTGAGCTTTAAAACTCCAAATTAACGAAATAAAAGTCTTTTAAAACCCTTTAATTAACACTAAAAACATGAAATTTGCTTAAAGCAAGAAATTTTGGGTTTTAAAAGAAATTCCTGCAGTATCCTAAGAATTAATGCTAAGATCCAGACGTCGCGTTTTTAAAGCCGAATCCTACTGTGTTTGTTTTATCTTTAGTTTCTTCCACTGTGTATTTCTTTTTCAAAATGAAAGTTATTTTTTCAGTATTTATTAACCCTAACCCTGTGGGCTTCGAGGTGCACTATAAATGATCACTCGGTTAATAGAGTTAGCTAAGCAAACGTGCGTTTCGTGTTAATTTATTTATTTTCTCTCCCTCGGTTCTCAGGAATTAGCATGTTGTGTGCGTGGTTCAGTCGATCTGCAGCTCTTCATGTTGGATTTCTGTCTCTCAGGATAAAATTAGTTTCCCGCTGTATATCGCTCATCGGCAGATGAATTTGTTTTCCTGCTCAAGCTGCCGTGTCTGATTGAACTCATGAGGCGTTCGTGCTCGTTGCATCAATAATTCACACTCGTGTGCTTTAACTGAGGAACGACAGCAGAAGAGAGAGGCGATGTTCCTGCGCTCGGATCGCCGGCGTACGTCACTCTGAGTTATGAAATAAATTCATTTCCAGAGCAGCGGCGGGAATCAGACCGTGATGAATAACGGGACGCTAACGCTGAAACAGCATTTTACCGATGATGGATCACCGATCGGTAAACTACGGCAGGAGAGGTCATAAATTAAGCTAAGCGTTCATACAAGAACGGCGGCCATTTTAAAAACGTCCTAAATACCAAAACACCGAATCACAGACATATTGATAGAGATTAGTTTATTTTCAGGTGTTAGGGAATGTGTGCATTACCCATAATGCACTGCATTATGACACTGTATTCGATTAGCGAGCATGCTATGAGGTAGCTACTCAATCTCAACGTTCTGATGTTTCAGCGAGTGTGTTTAATGTGACGCAGCGTCTCTCCACTGTTACAGACACTCTTTTATTTACCCTCATCCGCATTCGGGACCAGTCACAACGTGTGCAGAGAAACAGTAATGACACACGTGTTATAATCACGTTACGAACGTCCCTGACACTTCCTGATTTTACAGGAAGAGACTCGGAGCTGTTATTCTCTGCAGGAGACATCAGGGGCTTCAGAGTATTAATTATTGTGGGGTGCTAATAATTCTGAAACTTAGTGTTTAGTGAAAAGGAGTGCAGAACTTGTGTAAATAATTTAAAATGTAAACATTTTCAGTGTGCAGTTATTACTCATTTTTGCACAACATTTTAAAAGTCCAGTTTTTGCTAATGCGGTGCCAATACTAATGGAGAACCTACCATTCTGATCTATTTATCTATCTCATCTATCTGACTGGCTCTCTATCTGCAGATATTTATATCTGTGTCTCTCTATCCTCCTGTCTGTCTGCCCATCCGTCTATCCTCCTGTCTGCCTTCCCGTCTGTCTATCCTCCTGTCTATCTGCCCATCTGTCTATCCTCCTGTCCGTCTGCCCATCCGTCTATCCTCCTGTCTATCTGCCCATCTGTCTATCCTCCTGTCCGTCTGCCCATCCGTCTATCCTCCTGTCTGCCTTCCCGTCTGTCTATCCTCCTCTCTGTCTGCACATCTGTCTATCCTCCTCTCTGTCTGCACATCTGTCTATCCTCCTCTCCGTCTGCCCATCCGTCTATCCTCCTGTCCGTCTGCCCATCCGTCTATCCTCCTGTCCGTCTGCCCATCCGTCTACCCTCCTGTCTGTCTACACTCTTAGGTGAAGCAGGTTCTATGTGGAACGCTACAGCGGAGCGTTCAGATGATTACGGTTCTATGGTTCTGGCCTTCTGTAGAGGGTTCACTGGATACAGGTTCTTCTCTGTAAAAACGTGTTCTACTTGGACTCCTTTCTGATTCTGAACCCGTTGTAGTTTCCCCTGAAGGTTCAGGTGAAGGTTCTGTATTACGGGTTCCAGGTAGAACAATTTAGGAAGATAAGAATCTTTAACTGTGCAAAGAACCTCTGAGGAACGTGTGTATGTGTCTGTGTTTCTGTTATCTCTACATCTGTGTGTGTGTGTGTGTATGTGTGTAGTTGATTGATGATCACTAAAGGTTAAAGGTTAAAGGTTAAATCCCCTCACAGTGACATAAACAGCATTGTACAGGTCACAAAGCAGAGGGAGAATGTGATGGTGTGTGTGGAGCTCAGAGCTTTCACTCAGCATACTTCACTTTCCAATAACAACACGAGGAGAGAACGATCTCGCTGAGCTCGCAGATTCTCCTGCTGTAGGGAACGAGGTGGAAAAACACCACAGAACTACTGCGCGCTCACACACACACACACACACACACACACACACACACACACACAAATTATACAGAAAATCACTTTATACACGTGAACAGTGTCTTTATTTATTTATTCTTGCTGCAGATACGTTACTATAAAATATTCACTTTACACACTTTGTATTCTAACACACACACACACACACACACACACACACACACACGCACACACACACAGATGTAGAGATAACAGAAACACAGACACATACACACGTTCCTCAGAGGTTCTGTACATCAGCGTAAAAGCAAAATCAATATTTCATTAAATGCTCTTTTCCCGAGTTTACCGTGACTGATATTGAAATTTCACTGAAAATGAAAAATGAACCGTGTCCCGTCACGGATTTGATTTGTACCGCGTGTCAGTCGCAGCTCGTGTATTTAATAACCGAGGCGTAATCATTTTAAACTCTGGTGAAATTCTACTTTTTAAAGAAGCAGCGTGCGATGTTTAGAGCCCTCTGCTGCCTGCAAGCTGAACTGCAATTAAAATGAAAATCATTAACACGCTTCGTACTTCCTCCTGTTCTATGCTTAAAAGCTGGGGATGGATGCAGAGAACACTTCAGGGCCTGAAAAATCCAAGCCTAGGCATTAAGTTGATAACGAAATAAACAAAACTATCCAGAGAAATTGTTTGAGGACATTCGATGGTATATTCATTATTTTTTGGAGGTATCTTGTGACGAAAAATGTTATGATTATTTAAGAGCATTGCAAACTGAGCATGTTAGCTACAGTCACAGAGGTAGCCATGCTAACTAGCTACCTATGCTAGCGCTTAGTAGCTGTTAAACAAACAAGAGGCTAAGAAATCGTTTGTTTCATGACGAGATTTTTTAATTAGATAACGTTTGATGTTTCTGACTCATGCAGAGATTAGTCGTTGGCTAATCTTTATTTTTTCTTAATAAGAAAGCTAGCTAGCTAGTCATGCCCGCCCTCATACCTCTGGTGGGTGTGTTTGTGTCAGGACAGAGTTCACTCGTTATTCCGTTCTTGTTTCATGCTCATTTCTGCAGGGTAGCTAGCGTGGTCTCTCGTGTGCAGGGTGCTGATGGAGGAAACGTGCAGTGCGGGCCTGCGGCAGCGGCACACACAGACGGTGGGTTCGTGTTTGAAGAGCCTCTTGTGGTCGAGGACGCTGGCCTTTCTGCCATTAACGGTGACCCTGATGTGATGGGACTCGCGTCTCCATTACGACTCGGCTCCACTCGTCTCGTCTCACCGTCATCATCTGGAGGAACGGAAAATCCACAAGGACACACTTTCTCACTCTGCCTCTGCGTCGGGCTGCAAAGAGGATATCCAGCAGGAGTGTGCATAAGTATTGGCACTAAATGCAAGCAATTGTATAAAATAAACATTACGTAAGGAATAAAACAGGACAGGGTTTATTCCTCATACCACAGCAATTTCCCAACAATTACATTTTTATTTATTTATAAAAGGACGGCATGTCATGCTTTTTATCCGCTTATAGTTACATTTAATGTTATGAACAAGTGAGTTCCTGTTCACACTTACGTTATAGCAGGTATAAACACTCGTTCCCTCACCATCCCTCTCTCTATTCTCTCTCTCTATTCCCTCTCTCTATTCTCTCTCTCTATTCCCTCTCTCTATTCTCCCTCTCTATTCCCTCTCTCTATTCTCTCTCTCTATTCTCTCTCTCTATTCTCCCTCTCTATTCCCTCTCTCTATTCTCTGTCTTACAGTTACAGCTTTGACTGTTACACAGCACTGACACTGGAGACTCCTTCCATACATGTAACTGAGCGGTTACTATAGAAACGATAACGTGTTAGAACGAGCCCATTAATATAAACCTGCGCTACTGTCAGAGCCGCTGTTATAGAGAACTAATCACCGCCTCCTGACCAATCAGAATCCAGGATTCAGAAGCTGCACTAAATAAGAGAAACTTTCTCAGCACCTCGTGTGATTAAGGTAACGACATCACTCACTTCATGTGGTGTTTATTTTATAGATGGCTTATTTCTGTCTGTAATATAGCAACAATATCGTATATTTATAACGTTACACACACGTCTACTCAAACTGCCAGCTTTTCACACACGAGTGTTCAGAAGAATCGTCCTGAAGGTGACACGACGACGCTCCAACAGCCTTCATCACCTCCACCGCGCTCATCACATCTCACTGGAGATAAGAGTCTATTCTCATCCACGTCTTCCTCACAGAGTCAGTGACACACTGCCATGTTCGGTTACAGACTGACAGCGATGGAGAAAGGACGAGAGAACAAACCGCAATGACACGACAGCATTGACAAAAGCTAATAAAAAGAAGAACGGAAAAAGGGAAAGGCAGAAAGTTAAGAAAGAATGAGGCGGAGAAGTATAAGAGAAAGAGAGAGAGAGCAAGAAAGGAGAGAGAAAGAATACCTTTAAGCAATAGATCGAGGTAGAGAAAGAATGAGAAAAAGAAAAAGAAAGAAGGCGAGAAGGATAGAGAGAATGAGTGAAAGGACTAAAGGGAGAGAAATAAATGGGGAAACGCAAAAAAGGGAAAAGAAGAAAGACAGAGAGGAAGAGAGAGAGAGATTAGACTGAATGAGAAAACGAGTCGACATACAAAGAAAGAAAGAACGAAAGAAGAAAAAATTCCTTAATTTCCTTCTCTCACTCTCTCAGGTGTGCTCCCTCACTCTCTCTCTTTTCTTTTTCACTTATTTCTTTTCTCGATCTTTTCTCGATCTTTCTTTCAGTCTGACGGATATTCTCTCTCTCTCTCTCTCTCCTGTTCTCTTCTCCTTTGTCTTTCTTTTCATCCCTTTCTCCTGTTATCATTCTCATGTTATGAGAGAAAGAGTGAGATAAGAGATAACAATCTCTCGGTTGTCATTGGCTCCCACGCTAAACAATCAGAATTAAAGCCACTGGATTTTTTTCACTGATTTACATTCCCTCTGAGTCCCACACACACACACACACACACACACACACACACACACACACACACACACAACTCCATCACACACCAAACGATTAAACCCGTCTGTCCAGCCGTCCCCTGGGTCGTGCCCTACAGAGTGCAGAAGTGCCCTTTAGTTTTCACGCCTCAGTGATCCAAGACTCATTAAACATCCATGTAGATCAGACCGATCCCCCCGAGCTGACGGAATAATGGAACAATAACGGTGTAACAAAAAATGAAAGATTAAACTTTCACTTCGCAGTCGCAAAACCTCCGATACATGAAGTTTGTTATTTTAAATCTTATGCAAATGTTGGGGAAGCTAATTTACAGTTAGCTAAAGCTAGCTATTAAAAATGAGCTTAACTAAATTACAGCTAGAATCATGTTTGATCACTTTTCATGGATTATCACTTTATTACAAATATTAACAACATTTTTAAAACTCAGTCATTTGTTTTGTTATATTAGTTAGCTCATAGCTTTGCCAGTGATGCTAATTCAACTAACTAGCTAATAAATGCACTGGCAATGCTAACTTCCCTTCTGAAATATAGTTTATTTTGCTAGCTCATAGTTTTGTTAGTGATGCTACTCAAACTAATTAGCTAACCGTTTTGTTAGTGACGCTAACCTCCCTCCTGGAAAGTGTTGTTAAAATGACTAGCTTTAACTTTGCTAGTGATACAGATTCCCTCAGCTAGACAAGAGCTTCGTCATAAATGCTAACCTCCCTTTTGGAAAGTTTCGTGAAATTAGCAAGCTAACGACTTTACTAGTGATGCTAATGAAACGGCCCGGATAATGGCTTTGCTAACAAAGCTAAACTTAGAGTTAAGTTTCAGACGTGTTTGTGATTTTTTTATATACTTTATGATGAAACAGTGTTTAATTTCGCGTGACTGGATCTCGAAAAAAGATCCCGTGTGTCTCCCTCGTCCATCAGCCAGAGAGAAAATGACACTAAACACACACCAGCTGGGTTAAAGTGACCTTTTGAACTGCATCTTCATTTAAAATACTAAAAAATACTTTGCATTAAAGTGACTTGCATGTGATTTGAGTCACAGCCCACAAATCTGTATTTAAACCAAAACATACCAAAGAAATTAAATAAATAAGTAACTACGTAAGAAAACAACAACAACAATCAATTTAAACAATTTAAAAAAGAGTTCAGTTTCTTTTCCTCTCGGGTTGTGTGCAGAGGCAGACTCGTGACGCGGACCGTCAGAGACGAAGTTATTATCAGTTTCCTCACACGCCGTCTCTCCTCCATGCGACCGCAGCGCTCATGTTTAATGCTGATCACATCGGCTGACTCGAGGGAGTGAATGAGCCGTGCTGAGGAGTGTAAATGCCAACTACACCCAGACGCCGGCATCCAAATTACTGCCAGAACAGACACGCCGTTTATCCCCACGCGTCACGGCACAGACACGCCGTTTATCCCGACACGTCACGGCACAGACACGCCGTTTATCCCGACACGTCACGGCACAGACACGCCGTTTATCCCGACACGTCACGGCACAGACACGCCGTTTATCCCCACGCGTCACGGCACAGACACGCCGTTTATCCCGACACGTCACGGCACAGACACGCCGTTTATCCCGACGCGTCACGGCCAGACACGCCGTTTATCCCCACGCGTCACGGCCAGACACGCCGTTTATCCCGACACGTCACGGCACAGACACGCCGTTTATCCCCACGCGTCACGGCCAGACACGCCGTTTATCCCCACGCGTCACGGCACAGACACGCCGTTTATCCCGACACGTCACGGCACAGACACGCCGTTTATCCCCACGCGTCACGGCACAGACACGCCGTTTATCCCGACACGTCACGGCACAGACACGCCGTTTATCCCCACACGTCACGGCCAGACACGCCGTTTATCCCCACACGTCACGGCACAGACACGCCGTTTATCCCGACACGTCACGGCACAGACACGCCGTTTATCCCCACACGTCACGGCACAGACACGCCGTTTATCCCCACGCGTCACGGCACAGACACGCCGTTTATCCCCACGCGTCACGGCACAGACACGCCGTTTATCCCCACGCGTCACGGCACAGACACGCCGTTTATCCCGACACGTCACGGCACAGACACGCCGTTTATCCCGACACGTCACGGCCAGACACGCCGTTTATCCCCACGCGTCACGGCACAGACACGCCGTTTATCCCGACACGTCACGGCACAGACACGCCGTTTATCCCGACGCGTCACGGCCAGACACGCCGTTTATCCCCACGCGTCACGGCACAGACACGCCGTTTATCCCCACGCGTCACGGCACAGACACGCCGTTTATCCCCACGCGTCACGGCACAGACACGCCGTTTATCCCGACGCGTCACGGCACAGACACGCCGTTTATCCCGACGCGTCACGGCACAGACACGCCGTTTATCCCCACACGTCACGGCACAGACACGCCGTTTATCCCGACACGTCACGGCACAGACACGCCGTTTATCCCCACACGTCACGGCACAGACACGCCGTTTATCCCCACACGTCACGGCACAGACACGCCGTTTATCCCCACATGTCACGGCACAGACACGCCGTTTATCCCGACACGTCACGGCCAGACACGCCGTTTATCCCCACACGTCACGGCACAGACACGCCGTTTATCCCGACACGTCACGGCACAGACACGCCGTTTATCCCGACACGTCACGGCACAGACACGCCGTTTATCCCGACACGTCACGGCACAGACACGCCGTTTATCCCGACACGTCACGGCACAGACACGCCGTTTATCCCGACACGTCACGGCACAGACACGCCGTTTATCCCGACACGTCACGGCACAGACACGCCGTTTATCCCGACACGTCACGGCACAGACACGCCGTTTATCCCGACACGTCACGGCACAGACACGCCGTTTATCCCGACACGTCACGGCACAGACACGCCGTTTATCCCCACACGTCACGGCACAGACACGCCGTTTATCCCGACACGTCACGGCACAGACACGCCGTTTATCCCCACACGTCACGGCACAGACACGCCGTTTATCCCGACACGTCACGGCACAGACACGCCGTTTATCCCCACACGTCACGGCACAGACACGCCGTTTATCCCCACACGTCACGGCCAGACACGCCGTTTATCCCCACGCGTCACGGCACAGACACGCCGTTTATCCCCACACGTCACGGCACAGACACGCCGTTTATCCCCACACGTCACGGCACAGACACGCCGTTTATCCCCACACGTCACGGCACAGACACGCCGTTATCCAGAGCGACTTACATTTATCTCATTTATACACCTGAGCAGGTGAGAGTTAAGGGCCTTACTCAAGGGCCCAACAGTGGCAGCTTGGCAGAGCTGGGATTTGAACCCACGACCTTCCGATCAGAAGTGCAACGTCTTAACCGCTAATAATAGGAAGAAGCTTGGATCAGGCTGCTTCACGTGGTTATATGACGCGCTCGTGGTGAAATCAGGGCCACTTAAAGATTAAGAATAACACGTGTACACTTTACCGTGGAGGAGGAACGTGTGGCATGTGGAGAGATAAGAGAAGCGTGTAGAGTGATAAAGCTTAGAGAGACAAGGACACGGAGCAAAGCCAAGTTCCTGTGGACCTTCCTCTGAAAGCGGGTGTATAAATAAAGACCAATGCTGTGAGTCTGTGCAGAAAATAAAAAGGCAAATATATTTTTTGATGTCACTTCAGCGCAGCTGATGTGCTCCAGTCAGTGATTGTTCACCTACAAAGTGAAGGTATGTATGAAGGTGGAGATGATAAAGTCCTCGGAGCAAAATAATGTTTTATAAGTAAAGAATTCATTTCACATACAGTGGTATATTATATTTATGAACCTACACTGTCATGTAGTAATTGTTCTGCAGCGTGTTTAGGCCGTCAGTCATGTAAAGCTTTGGAAGGATTAAAAGTGGTGTATATCCACGACATAGCAGGAACCCAAACTTCCACTTCTAGTCTCACTGAGGCTCCGCCCACATGTATACGGATATTTTTGAAAATGTAGTTTTTACCCTTCTGTTTTGAAAATATCTCCATCCACACAAACAGCCTTTTCAAAATATCTCCGTCCGCATGGAAACTTTAACGCGATTAGAAAACAGTCACGAAACAACAGGTGGCGATATTGAGTCGTAAACTGTTACGACAAACACCTCAAGAATAACGTTGAGTTGTGTGTTGAGTGTGGTGAAAATCTTGTTACAGAATGAGAAATGCTGAATAATAATAATAATAATAATAATAATAATAATAGTAATAATAATAATAATAATAATAATAAAACTTTATTTTATAAAGCAGCCTCTCAAAGTGCTGAAAAAACTCCAACATGGCCAAAAGTTCTAAAACTAGAATGTTCAAACGCTTTGTTTTCGGTGACCTACAACATCATTGCGGACGGGAAGAAAAACCCACGGGGAAAAAAAAGAATTTCACAAAATGTATTTATTTAGTTAGTTCTTTTCTGCACAGATAGAACTGTAAGGTCATGAATCATTTCCGCTTTCTCAGCCTTTACTAGAACAAACTTTGACTTTCCACATCCTCTGATGATTATCTGTGTGGTTTAGCTAGAGAGATTAAAGGCACAGGTGAAATTCTAACAGCTAGCATGGTAGCAAGGTCTGACTTTTGTGTTAAAAAAAAAGTCATGATTAACAATAAATGATAAAAAGTTCTTCAACGCCTCCATGCTAGCATTAGTAAAATGATGCTAAGGGACGGCTAACATGTTCTGCGAGGTTCGCAAGAAAGAAAACAGCAGGATTGAACAGATTCCAGCTTCAGGCTCGTTTACTAACAGTGTAGAGCAATGGGATGTGCAGAAGAAACTCTCGATTAGCCAAAGTCTCTTCTTTGGCAAGAAGTAAATATCACTTTTTAAAATAAAAGTATGTAAGTAACATGTAACTGAGCAACAGAGCTAAACACAGTGAACTCAGAACAAAATACTGATTATAAGTTATAAGCCAACTTTATTAAAAATGATCATTTTTAATTATAAAAATTGTACGCCTGCTGTACGTGCCCTCCGCTCGATATCTTACAATTTAGTTATTACGTTTGGACCAGTGATGTGACATTTGATTCAATTCACCGAGTCGATTCTTTTGAACTGTTCATTTCAATGATTCAAACAAACGATTCGACCGATTCAATTTCACAAACTGTGCCTCCTAAAATTCTACCCTGTGTATTATATATACGTTGTATTAACCATCCATCCATCCATCCATCTTCTACCGCTTACTCCTTTTCAGGGTCACGGGGAACCTGGAATCTATCCCAGGGGGCATCGGGCACAAGGCGGGGTACACCCTGGATAGGGTGCCAGTCCATCGCAGGCGTTGAATTAACGTATATTAAAAATACCACTGTATTAGAATTCTTAAGCCAGTAACACTAAGTTCAGATGTGCTAGTGGATTGAACAGACTGGTTCATTAAAAACCGATTCGAATCGGATCAAAAGAATGATTCATTCACGAGTCAACATCACAGTGAAATATTCAGAACAATAGGACTGAAGGATCAGGATTTCTGAAACACCGATCTAATAAACACTCGTTCACAGAGCGGGATCCGGATTCAAAACGACACACTCCAGAAAAAACAAAACAAAGAAGTGTTCAAACCTGATCGGTGAAGGATCTGTCACAGGTCTTCAGACTGATGACAGCACCTGTAATTACATCCAGCATATTTTTCTATTAATCTCAGCGTCTATCAGTCATCTGTACATGTACGAGGGAAAAATCCCCTGTCGTCGGGAGCAACCGTTAATTATACGTGGAAAAAAGAAAGATGAGAATGAGGGAGATGTGGTGATGTGACAACACATCCATTAGAAAATATTTCAGCTAAAGACTTCTCCACATTGTGAAGGACAGGACGCGAGTTATTGACCAAACCGACACACACCACATCCTTTTCTCTTCAATCATATTCATGTAAATCACGAGTGCTGTACACTGGGTAAACCGCTACACTAACAGGGTTTCTAAACAGCTGATATGCTAGCTACATTACACAGAAACTCTCGGATTAAAGGGATAATTCCTCAAAATAAAGCTTTAATAACAAGCACTTGCAAACTAGCAATTAGCAAACATGTAGTAGAGACAAAATTATAACAAACCCTGAAACAAATAAAGGATAGCAAGGCAAACATGCTAGCAAACATGCTAGCACGTGCGATAGCCGTGCTGAAAAAGGCTAAAAATTGAAGCTAGCCAAACTAGCGGTTAGCAAGATAACTCAACTAGGAAGAAAAGCAGAGTGCAGATAACTAATGCTAGTAGTATTGTATGGATGACTGACTTTTAGCTTTTAGCTTATCAGAATTATTTAGTTTGCATGATTATGCTAATAGCTAGGTTGTGTGTTCCTACATCAAAGTTAGATAAATGGTATGAAAACAGAAGTGGATGAATGCTAGCAGTTAACAAGATTACTCCAATGAGCAAACTGACAGAATTTAAAGGGAAGTAAGTTAAGGAATGGATGCTTAAAAGACATTTTTTTAGCAGCACTTGTGTCCCTGCTAGCTTTCGCTAAAAAGAAAACTTTGAGAATAAAAGGATATTTCTGAGAAAAATGCTAACATGTCTGAATAGGATCAGTTCACAGGATTAGCCTAGCGTCTGAGTTCTGCATTCTGTTGGAGGAGGCAAGAGGCAGTGAGGCAGTCCGTGTCTCTAGTCAGTTATCGTGCTGAGAATTAGCACACAGCTCACGGCATGGCTTTCACAGACTGTCTTTCTTTAATCGCTGAGCAATTTTGAGATCGTTTGGCCGTCATGGACATCAAGGGGCCATGTTTTTTCCCTGCTCTTCTCAGCAATCCAGCCCAACATCTTTCCCCCTCTGTCTCACTAATAAGGTGTCGAGGGATGATTATTCCTCGCCGCTGTGTGTTCTCCAGCGCTGGACGCACGTCAGGAAAGTGAATGAGGCAGCCGGCGGCCATTTTGGCCACTGGGGGGAATTTGTTTAATGAGTGTGTTGACACAACGGGGAGGAACTTTCACCTCCGTCCTGCTGCTGGAAAAGCTGGAGGAGAAAAAACGGATGGCTAGTTCCGCAGGCCTGCATTAATAACCCCTGGTGAGAGTGGTGTGTTACCGCGATGTTTCAGAACAGAAATCAGTGAAGTCGATTAATTCTCACAGACATTTGATCCTAAACGGATAATTCTGGAGTGGAGACAGAGAGAGCACACTTGTACTGTAAGATTATTCATTCATTTTAAATCCTATCAGAAATCTTATCAGGTTAGCTCATGTTCGTTAGTTACCTAGAGTTACTACAGAAGAGTGACTGACTCCGCCCCTTAACATTAAAAACTTTTTTTATCACAACACAGTTTCAGATCCCTTAAGGTTCCTCTGGCTGTCCTACTGGGGCCGAACAGGGAGATTAAACCCCAATCAGGGAGATTAAACCCCGAACATGGAGAATAAACCCCCAGGTGGGAGATTAAACCCGGAGGTGGGAGATTAAACCCGGAGGTGGGAGATTAAACCCCAATGTGGGAGATTAAACCCGGAAGTGGGAGATTAAACCCGGAGGTGGGAGATTAAACCCGGAGGTGGGAGAGTAAACCCGGAGGTGGGAGATTAAACCCGGAGGTGGGAGATTAAACCCCGAGGTGGGAGATTAAACCCGGAGGTGGGAGATTAAACCCGGAGGTGGGAGATTAAACCCGGAGGTGGGAGAGTAGACCCGGAGGTGGGAGATTAGACCCGGAGGTGGGAGATTAGACCCGGAGGTGGGAGATTAAACCCGGAGGTGGGAGATTAGACCCGGAGGTGGGAGATTAGACCCGGAGGTGGGAGAGTAGACCCGGAGGTGGGAGATTAGACCCGGAGGTGGGAGATTAAACCCGGAGGTGGGAGATTAGACCCGGAGGTGGGAGATTAGACCCGGAGGTGGGAGATTAAACGCGGAGGTGGGAGATTAGACCCGGAGGTGGGAGATTAGACCCGGAGGTGGGAGATTAAACCCGGAGGTGGGAGATTAGA
>NC_030438.2:20368368-20383368 GCF_001660625.3 Ictalurus punctatus
TCCTCGTTAATACTTTGATCCTTACTTACTCGTAATCGCATACTTCCTTCTGTACATATTTTTCCTTCCTTCCTTTCTTCCATCCTGCCATCCTTCTTTTCTTCCCCACATCCCACTGTCCATTCTCACGTATGCTTCTGTCCCTCCTGCCTTCCTTCCTTCCTTAATTACACTTCCTTCTTTTCTTCTTTCCACACTTACACGTCCTTCCTTACACATGTCTGTGCTCTAGATGTGCTGGTCCATGTATCAGGATCAAACGTGGTTCTACTCTTCACGCCGTGCACGGCGTTCACGACGTAGTGACGTTTTAACTGCGTATTTGTTGTCCGCTCGGGATTTTCTCTGCTCACGAGTGATACGAAGCCGATCGTCCGTGTCGAAAGGGACTGCTAATGTTTACTCTATAACATTACACACTCATTAATACCCACATGCTAAAGCTATTACATCATTAAAATTCAGAATGAAATTAAATACATTTATAATCACAACAAAATACTGTGTCACAGAGCACTGGCATTCATTCACTCAGTCATTATTAGCTCCACACGCGGTAAAGAGGATTTTATTAATGTTATTAATTACTAATGATATAATTATAATAAACATTACCTCCCCCAATGAGCATGCCCAGTAGGACGGAGCCCCAATCCTGCTCGGCCCTGTGCAGCGGCGGGAAACACGAGCGCACGCTCAGCTGCCTGCTGTCTCCCGCAAACACTCCACGACACAGACAGTCAATTACTATGTCTGCTAACTACACACACACACACACACACACACACACACACACACACACGCACACACACACGCACGCACAGGAAACGGTGTCAGACTGCAGCAATGCCTTCTGGGTAGGATTAAACTCCTCTCAGGTGCTGATTCCGAGTCTACAGATTTTGGCTCAAATTGAATGCTTTTGTTTGCTTGTTTGTTTTTTTTGCTAAAATCACTTTTAATACAGACTCTCTGGACTTTCCTAGCCTTATCTGGGGGCGTGGCTACTTATGAGCTCTGTCCGTGATGTCACTAAATTAGTAATCTTATCTTCGGACCAATCAGGTCACAGATTTGAGGTTGACGGGGTGGTATTTGGAACTATTTACCCACAGAACCAGTGTGCTAAATTTACTAGCTAGCTGACTTAGCTAATTTTAGTGATGGCAAGATGGTGGTTGCCATGGTAACGCTGAAGCATATTCTGACGGATTTGCCTTCTGTTAGATAAAAGCAACCAGAAAATGAGGCTGGAACAAATCGAAACTCAAATGGAAACGACACTGACCGTTTGGGTGCGTTTCCTAATTTGCATACTCATGTATATTCACGAATCCCGGCTGGAGCTTTAAACCGTTTTTAACCGAATTGCAACACGAGTCAGGAATGGCTCACCTCAGAGCCGAATCTCCTGGACATGAACGAGTGCACGGACTCGTCCTCCTGCTTCCCCTTCCTCACCAGGACCTCCTTCATCACGCTGAGGAAGATGGGGCTGGAAAACGGAGGCACAGTTTTCACCACTCCACTGAGAAGAGAGAGAGAGAGAGAGAGAGAGAGAGAGAGAGAGAGAGAGAGACACAGCAGGAGGAAAAGCATCACTCATCTTCATCATCATGTACTCCAGAGTGATTTGTGTGTAAACGTGTGCAATGAAATCCAACCTGAGGCTGGACGGTAGTTTATGTAACTCTCCTTTCATATACAGGAACCGGTTCTTGGAGGCCATGTGATCATGAGGAACCGGGAGGATCTCACGCTCCAGACCCAAATCAGACAGCTGAAGGAGACAGGCAGAACCAGTGACTATGTGTGTATATATATATATATATATATTTGTGTGTGTGTGTGAGTGGACTTTAAAAGTGAAGACAAAATGTCTCTGAGGCCCTCAGCTTTAACCCCGCCCCTTCCCTTCTTAGTGAATGCGACAGGAGCCAAACTTCCATTTTAATTTACAGCTCTGCGACTTATTTTTGAGATTCTATCATTTCTAAAAGTTCAGCTGACCTTGATATCTCCGCTAAGATCTCTCCTTAAGATAAATGTGTTTAAGAGAAGTTATTTGGTGATAAATTAAAGGGCGTGGTTAACGAGAGCTTTGAGTTAGGCTAGAAATGTCAGTGGATGCAATTTCCAACATGGACCTGAAGTTCTTACTGTGATTACAGCTCAGAGGATTTCATTAAACACCTTCGTAGATTATAATACCATGTTTAGTGTGTTTATCCCGACCGCTCCGGCCGGCCGGACTCCTCTCGGGCCGAGTTCAAATACAGCTCCATCCTCCCTACGAGTAGTGTTTATCCACCCTCCAAACCTCCCGGTTGCCTCCAACAGCACCACCTGCAGGAGCACACAGTGAACAACACACAGTGGACATAATAATAATAATAATAATAATAATGATAATAATAACAATAATAACAATAATAATGTTTACCTTGGAGACATGGGAGCTCTTGCTGAGGTAATAGCAGGCTGAAAGACCGCTGACCCCACCTCCGAGAACAGCCACACACTTCTGCATTCACACACACTTGCACACACACACACACACACCTTCATCATCAACACATGGCACAACAAGAACATCATATATTTATTTAGATTCATGTATGTGTAGACGAAAATCAAATCCCACAACAGACGCTGTGAAAAAAAGGGGAGATTTCTCCCAAAAGTCTGAAGTCTCTCCATCCAGTTTTATTAAGTGCCATATAACTTCCAAAAATTGATGATGATGATGGTGATGATTATCATTATATTAATTTATATAAATAATAACCGAGCTTACCGGTATTTGTGGTCATAAATCAGAGTGTAAAAGCAAAAACCTCCAGAATGAGAAATCTTCACCTGAACAAAGAGACAATTTCACACGCGTCTTTATTACAGCAGAGAAACAGCGTTAAATCCTGAGTGTGTTTTTGTGTAAAAGTTTCTCTGTTGGAAAACAGTCCTGTTAACAAGGACTGAAGAGTGTGTGTGTGTGTGTGTGTGTGTGTGTGTGTGTATCAGGGTGGAGTGTGTGATAACGAAGCAGCTTCATCTTTATCAGGTTCAACATATTGACTAACAAAAGGCCGAGTGTGTAATACAGACATGTTGGAGGCGGAGCGTCACATCACCGTAAACTACTGCAGTGAACACTGTATTAAACAGCTATGTGTTTACGACATGTCATATGGAAGTAATAAACACTGTATTAAACAGCTTTGTGTTTACGACATGTCATATGGAAGTAATAAACACTGTATTAAACAGCTTTGTGTTTACGACATGTCATATGGAAGTAATAAACACTGTATTAAACAGCTTTGTGTTTACGACATGTCATATGGAAGTAATAAACACTGTATTAAACAGCTTTGTGTTTACGACATGTCATATGGAAGTAATAAACACTGTATTAAACAGCTTTGTGTTTACGACATGTCATATGGAAGTAATAAACACTGTATTAAACAGCTTTGTGTTTACGACATGTCATATGGAAGTAATAAACACTGTGTGCTGCTGTTCTAGTAAAATAATCACCTCTGGGCCGGTGTGATGCAGTGGAGGTTCTGTTACCACCCTGAGGTTGATTATTAATAGCAGCACCTTCCTGAGTGTTTTATTCCTCTCACAGCACAGCAATAATAAACTATTAGTGTAAACTCCTCTGTCCTACAGCTTTACCTCTGTTACAAAGCGCTGACACTGGAGACTCCTTCCATACACGTTACATAAACACATTTCACGAGCTCTTACTATAGAAACCATAACATATTAGAACGAGGGCATTAATATAAACCTGCGCTATTGTCAGAGCCGCTGTTCTAGAGAATTAATCACCACCTCCTGACCAATCAGAACGCAGACCTCAGCAGCGCCGTGGTGTAAATGAGTTTAATGTATTAAATGTGGGAATTAGCTGAAATGTGTTTTTGTGAAGGTCAGTTAAAGCGTGTATGAAAAAGGAAGCGATAGCAACATTTCGGAACATTTAGCCACTTTTCGTGAAGATTTATTCAGGTTTTACACAATTACAGCATTTAATAATCATCTTTGTTCTGCTATAAAAGAGAAAAATAAAGAGCACTCGTACTTACTTTTAAACCGCGCAGTGTTTCAAACCGCATCACAAATCCCTTCTTATTAGCCATCAAGTGCACTACATAGGGTGCAGGGTGTGTTATTTCACACACTACACAGTGCACTTGTGTAAGGACAAAAGAGTGATTTGGGACTCGTTTGAGCAACAGCGCTTTTCCCCCCTCGGTTGTATTTGAGCGGTGAATGTGCTTCATCGCCACCTGCCGGTTTGGAGGAAACACGACCTACCAATTATTTGTTTATGTTTGCGTTCAGATTTTTGTTTGACTGTGTGCTTCATGCCACAGTCCAATCAATGAAATTCATTGAGCTTTTTAATAGATTGATCACGATCCTATAAAAGGACACTCAGTTGAAGAATTCAACTTAATTTGTGCTCATTTTGTTCTGCTCATACATTTTTGCTTATGCAGAAGCTACGTGTATTTTTCACATAAATGTGCAAAACTTAGTGCTTTATTTAATGAAAACAAGAACACAGGATATATACTACTAACGATTTAACACAAGTCGGTGAGTATTGTATGTTTGTAGGATGGTTTGAGAATCAAAGTTCCTTCTACTGCTTGGTTTACAGTAGACGAACTACAGCATCTGGGACATGCAGTTAATTTCTATAAATTAATAAAAACCCACAAAACTGGCATGACTCCTTTGGAGCACAGATCAAGAATCGGACAAGCAGGACTGAAGGTAATTATTTTTATTACAGTCATCAGTTTCTCATTAGAGTGCATACAAATTGTTCATGCGATTAATCGATCAAAAACACCTCAAACACAAGTGACTGATTCTGTAGATGATCTGGAGCACATGTTCTCATACACATTTGAGTTATTAAAAAGAGACATGAAGCAATAGGAATACAGAAGGCGGTGATAAGATGACTGAAAAAACAGACAGGTAAAAAGGGGTTTACTGAGGCATCACGTCGGTCGGAGCCGGAGGCCCAAAACGCACCTTGTAATCTAGACACGGTCCTTCATCCTGCTGAGAATTCACACAGGCGAAGCCCTGCACCTTGTTGTAGAGGAGAGGGACAGAGAGACATTTTCCACAAGTCACCTGACATCAGAACCTTGTCTCAACTCCTGCAAACACTTAATTCAGAATCCAATCTACAGAACACTAGAACAATCTCAATTACAACAGGTTCTATAAATATCAGCTGTAGTGGTTCACAAGGTTTTTGGGACTCACAAGCACATTAAAAGAGAACTATTATAGTAAAACACCAATGGACAAGGTGATGTCCTGAATCAGAATAATTATAACCCAGAAAATTAGTTATGTTTAAAACTGCAACTTGGAGCAAACTGTAAAGGAAAACTTACTATTGAAACACTTGTCCAGTGCGTGAGGCTGGAACATCATCCATAGTCTGAGCATCAATGGCTAAAGGCTTGTGGCAGAGCTCATGTAGATATTCTTCTCTCAGGTTGGCCAGTGTTTCATAATCTCCTAATCCACTAGGATTGTCACGATCAAACCACTGAGCATAACAAACTGGAAGAGAGATGTATTACAAAACAGACATTAAGCTGCATGTATACAGTATTAGTTGGCTTGTGATTAGGGTTTGCTTTTCACTGTGTAAAGTTAATGTAGACTAATAGTCTGTACTACATGGTTTAATGCCTCGGCTGCAGAGTTTAAAGCTCACTGCTGGGAAAATGAGGAAAATGTTCTGGAAGTACCGGACTCGGAGAAAAGAATCCTGCAATGCAAACAAACAATTTGCTGAGTCAAGTTAGTGACTCAGCCCCACAAAGGACATCTGGCATCAACAACAACATAGTAGATTTGATTGGACTAACCCATGGTAATCAAGAACACACCAAAGATCTAGAATAAAAACACAGATTAAGTTTAAATCCTCAAACTGTAAGTGATACAGAACCAGCAGTCACAACCCAAATAATCCTCGAACAGTTTAAAACCCAATTAAAACTTTCAAATAATCACAGAAGAACGCAGAATGAAAATAGAGGACGTCAGTGAAGCCCAAAGAAAAGGAAACTCACCGACACCTTCATGCTGCCGGAGAGCTTCACTACTTGTTATTATTACTATTAAATATTTTATCTGCTCACCAGAACCTCACGTTTTTCCAATCTAATCATTCTGAAGGCCCATGCGGCTTATTTTAAAAAGAGTCTCTTTAAAATAGAACATTTTGATTGGTTCCCAGTTTCTGCACGTGACCAAGCTGCAGTGCAATAATGAGCAGCTGTATATTACTGGTGTAGTTCTTGTGGTTCTCCTTCTTTCTTCTTCTTTTTTTTTTATTTTAATCATAGCGATAATAAAAGCAGACCTGCGACTTTAAACTTGTCTACAGAGACATCTAGTGGACAAAAACAACTACTTCAGGTGGTTAAATTACCAATAATGCGCTGTTAATTGTTTTGTCCACTAGATGGCGCTCTTTAGATTTGTTTTTTCATATATGGAATTCGGATTAGAAAAACGGTAACTAACCGTGTACCCGCCGCTACGGCCTAAATACCCGGATGAGATGGCGGTCTCTAATTTATCCAGACGAGCCTGCGTTGCTTTATGGGACAGGTAGTTTGTCCAAAAGACTACAAAAAGTACTAAAAGTCTTGAGTCTTTCTAATATTCGAATGATGTGTGAATGTGGGACGTGTTCGGATGTGTTATACAATCCCGACCTATTTAAAAACGTTACAACTTATTACACCGACACCTTTACACATCTATTATCATTTATTCGTCTCATCGGGAATTTACTTCCTACTTCTGCGTGACGCAATCAACCTTCGCGTACATCATTGAATCGCGAGACAACGGGACAAACTCGCGCATGCGCAGGTTAATTTTCGAATTTTAGCACGGTGAGCTTCATGGTGTAGCGTCTCGCTGTGAGAGGAAACAATGGCGACTGCGGGAACTGCGGCGACTGCGGCGGGCGGCACGGGCTCGGGAGGATCAACGGCCGGTCAGGGTGGATCCGGTGCTTCGGTAGGCAGAAAAAAGGACGGCGGGCCGTCGGCTAAATTTTGGGAGAGCGCTGAGACGGTTTCTCAACTCGAGACGGTTCGGCTGTGGATCGGAAAACACTACAAAAAGGTTAGCTGGATAATGCTAATGCTAAACTAGCTGCTGTATGTTGGGGCGGCGTCTCAAATGGACTTCTAGGACACTACATAGTGTATGTGACTCATTATCTCCGCACATACTGTAGTGCACTTGTACGCGGTGTAGGGAGCGGTTTGGGTTTCGACCCGGGTTAACCGCGTTAACACAACTCTGTTAAACCATATATTCTTGTTTTGAGCTGTGAAAATATAGTTTAATTCGCTGTAAACAATGAGTATGAATGAATGGCTATTAATAAAAAAGTTAATCTAATTAGTTAAATTATTTACTAAAGCAAGGAGTCTGTTAACCAACGCTGATTATTCATTTATTAACGCTTTTTGTTTGTTTTTATAGTAATATTGTATATTATATGCATATGTTATATTGTTTAGATTTTAATAAAAGTCTACTATGATTGTATATAGACAGTATAATAGCAGCAGAATTCGCTGGCTTAGCTAAGTTCTGTTTAATAAATATTCAGTCTTTATTTTACACGAAACTTCGTCTATTTCGTCTTGTTCCAAGAAGTGTCGAACTCGAACACAGAAAATAATAGTTGTAATTCTAATTATTTTATGCCATGATCCTCTGAAATAATTGGTTGTTTTTTTTTTTAAGTCAGTGGAGCGAGATTAGCACATTGCTAACAACAACTTGGCTTTATCTATCAGTGTTCCGACAGAAGCCCGCCTACTGAGTCGCGATTGGCTACTATTATCCAACTTCTGTGCTATGATTGGTTGATTTATTAATATTGATCTAACATTAGCCAATCAGGATTTTGTATTCATGAGATACTAGCTAATCCTTGGTCAGGAGGCGGGATTATTATTATTTTGAATATGGGTGGGGGAAATAACCGTAGCCCACCTGTTTTATTCATTCAGTCATTGTCAAATCACCGTTTTAACAGAAAGAAGATTGACACTGTAAATGTTTTGGCACCCTTCAGATGATCCAACAATGTTAGGGCTCAACGTTATTTATTTTTGTATTAATGCATTTAATTTTTTATACACTTGTGTATACATGCAGCTGTATAAATTAGCATACACAGCCTTTTTGTGTGTTGTTTTTGTGTAGTACGTCCAGCCCGACTCTCCGTCCTGTAAATCGTTAGCGGGACTGGTGGTTCAGCTTCTCCAGTTTCAGGAGGATGCGTTCGGACGCAGAGTGAGCAACCCGGCCCTCACCAAACTGCCCGTAAGTCCACACCCACGCAGTTATATTTCAGGCAGGTTCGACTGATCACCTTAAACCTGTCAGTGATGAAATCTGTCTACAGACGTCTTGCAGAAGGAGAATTTGTGAACATTTTCAGTGACAGTGGAATAAAGGACTGATCAGAAATAATGTTATGAGTCACTGCGTAGTCGCTACGTCTAGATACTGTCCATACTGTGATCAGATTAACCGTCCATGGTCCGTCTCGTGTCTTTAGGCAAAAAGCTTCTTGGACTTCAAAGCTGGTGGAGCTCTGTGTCACATCCTGGGATCTGCTTACAAGTTTAAAAGTGAACAGGGATGGTGAGTTAGGAACTTAAGATGATGAACGTGTGCTGATGTGACTTTTTTTTTTTTGGGGGGGGGGGGGGTGTTCTCCTCCATGTTTCTTTCTGTTACTTATCTCACTGTGTGTGTGTGTGTGTGTGTGTGCGCGTGCTCACTCAGGCGACGGTTCGATCTGCAGAATCCATCCAGGATGGACAGAAATGTTGAAATGTTCATGAATATTGAGAAAACTCTCGCACAGGTAAAATGCACACCTGAGATAACCGCATCACAAAAAATACATTTTTTTAACCTCCTGGATCTAACTTTATTTGTAAACTGTTCATTATAGCGCAGATATAACATGATGTATTATATTATAGGTTGTGATAAGATGTGTGTGTTCACTATAATGTTACGTCCTGCAGAATAACTGTCTAACTCGGCCAAACGTGTACATCTCATCCGACGTAGACCAAAAACAGGCCAGCAAACTGAAAGACATCATCAAGAGACATCAGGTCAGACGTGAGCTCGGCACGTGTGATGTACGTAAACGTTAGAGCCTGGTTCTGATTTGGACACATTTTTCTTTTTCTTTAGGGCTCCATCACTGAGGACAAATCCAAAGCCACACATCTTATCTGTCCATCTCCAGCTCAGACAGAGGAAGGTCAGCTCAAACACTCCACACACACACTCACACACTCACTGTGGTGTGCTGATTGTGTACTGTCAGTGTTTATTGCTGGAGGTTTTACAGTTTAAATGTTTCCCGTATGATCATCTAAACTAACTGTAACAGCTCTGTAATTATTACAGCTGATTTGTTCACTGATGTGTGTGTGTGTGTGTGTGTGTGTGTGTGTGTGGTTTTGTTTTTTGTCTTTTCAGAGGAGTGGCTGCGTCCCGTCATGCGCAAAGACAAACAGGTGCTGGTTCACTGGGGTAATTATCCCGACAGGTGTGTGTCTCTCTCTTTCTCACACACACACACGAAGCGTGTATTAGAGTTATATTATATATTTCTATATATCATATTGGAAAAAAATAAAGAAATTAAAAAAGGAAAAACTAGCGCGTTGCATGTGTAGACTTTCTGCAGGATTCTATAATGAACAACTTTAATTTTATTTGGTGTGCAATACTCATACCAAGTACCACAACCAAGTTTTCCTCCACTGAATGTTATCATTAAGAGACATCCAATGAAAATGTCCTCTTGGGGCAGTTGAGGTTCGAGATTGGAATAATTGGCGCATAAACTTGTTATTGTCGTAGTAGGATAAAACATGAAAATATCTTGAGCTTGTGTTAAACACAGACATTACTTCAGGATTTAATAATAAAATAATATTTGCTTACTACACTGTATTGTGGTGTAACGTACAGCGTAATGCTTCTCCGGGAGACTATTGTAAATTGACAGTGCCATCTGTTGGTGTGGAAGAGGAAGTTGTTTAGCTGTATTTGTGAGAAAATGGCTTTGTTAGTTTGAGAGCCGAGTTTTCCTTTGAAAAGCAGATTGAGTTTGTTTGTGAAGTGGTATGTTTATTTGTTTAGTTTTGGCGCAAATTTAACTCCATAAGCTCGGTCCAAGGTACTAACTTTTACGGTTTTATCTGTAGCGCTTATGATTTCTGTCCCCGTGCTACACTGACACCTAGTGGACACACCAGAAAATGACACTTTACTGATTTTTATTTTCCAGTTAAACAGCAGTCAGTCTGAATACAACAAATAAAAACGCTGATTCACTGAAGGGGAAAGGACGCAGGGCATGAAAGACTCTTGCGCTTTAGTTGTAGATGAACTTTGACCCATGAACTGACGAACCTCAGCCTTGTGAGCCAATTGGGAACAGGAAGACGAGATTAAAAAATAAACAAGAGTTGCTCATTATGAAGTCTAGGTTTACGCATTACTGTTTTCTTACTGCTGTTTAACACATTTGTAGCAATAAATATATAAAATGTCAGTCTCGTCCTCTGACACATACACTAGGGCTTTATTTTTCCCTGGGCAGGTGAATGAGATTCTGACTGCACGCTGCGCCATTTGAACTCCCTCTGATAGATTTAGAAAGACACTGGTATCAACACACCTCATATTTTGGGTTTATTGTGTGTGCAGTTATGATACCTGGGTTTCCACCAGCGATGTGGACGGTGAAATTGAGGATCCTCCGAGCTCGGAGAAACCGTGGAGGGTGAGAAGATTGGAATAATGTTCTGTCAGACTATAGTAATGATGATGATGATAATAATGATAATAATAATAATAATAATAATAATAATGTTCTTCCAGTCACGTTTGTTTATTTTTTGGATGTTACCTGCTCCAGGTGCACACCAAGTGGGTCCTGGACACGGACGCGTTTAACGAGTGGATGAACGAGGAAGATTATGAAGTAGATGAGAACAGGAAGCCGGTCAATTTCCGCCAGCGCATCTTCCCTAAAGAGGAGGAGGTAAGCTAACACCGCTAACTCGACCGCTCAGGTCTGCGTCACCCATCTGTATCACCCCCACACTCTCCACCCTTCCTCCTCCTCATCCTCCTCCTCTTTTCGCCCTGCTGTGTGTGAAACCGTTCCATTCTCTCGTTCATTTTCGCATTCTCTCGCTCTTTCTCTCATCCTTCATCCCGTTGCCGTGGTTACTGATCAGTCTTCCCGTACACCTGATCGTAAGGAGCGAAAGTCTCTGGGTGGAGGGAAGAAGAGGCGGCGCTCCCCGTCCCCCCCGAGCACCCCCGCAGAATCCCGCAAGAAGGGCAGCAAGAGAGGGTACTTACACACACACACACACACACACACACACACACACACACACATAGGGTTAAGAGTGTGTTCCAAATCGTTCTCACACTCGTCTCTGCGGTTTCAGGAGCTCCGGGCCGCACTGGAAGCGCAGAGGTCATCGTGACGATGATGAGCAGGATGAAGATCTCACCAAAGACATGGAGGATCCGTCTCCTGTTCCGGGAATGGAGGAGGTTTCTCTGCCCAAAAATGGTTAACTAACACACACACACACACACACACACACACACAACTTCTGAGGGAATTTCGAGGGATTATTTATTTATCTGGGTTTTTATTTTTCCTGCAGTTAATCAGAAGAAGGACAGCGAGAACGCGCCGGTTAAAGGAGGAACCATGGCTGATCTGGGTAAGAGCGCCCCCTGTCTGTATATATCGGTAAAATAATAAAGAAAAAGTCAATTATCTTACAATGTTTACATAAAATAAATTATTTCATAATGATGAAGAATAATCTGATCTTCTGTACTGACAGGAATAATGTTCAAGTTCTCTCTCTCTCTCTCTCTCTCTCTCTCTCTCTCTCCCCCTCTCTCTCTCTTTCTTTTAGATGAACAGGAAGACGGCTCTGTGGGTTCTGGGGGGAAGGTAAGACATTTTATCGTGTGTGTGTGTGTGTGTGTGTGTGTGTGTGTGGGAGGCTCAGTCCACTGTTCAATGTGTGAAACTGATGTGGTATAGCGATAAACTGTACTACCTTCATCAGCAACGGATGTAAACAATTTTGTGTGTGTGTGTGCGCGTGTGCATGTACACGCATGTGTGAGACAGGATGATGATGAACAGAGTAAAACGGAGGTAAACCGTCTGATGGACTCTGGCGAGGATAACGTGACGGAGCAAACGCATCACATCATCATTCCCAGCTACTCCGCCTGGTTCGACTACAACTCGTAAGAGCTTCTGTCTCACATCCTGTGTGTGTGTGTGTGTGTGTGTGTGTGTGTGTGTGTGTGTGTGTGTGTTGGAGCCAAGACTAATAAATTAATACTTATTAGGGCTACTGATAATAAAACTCTAAAAGGAGTTGTGTTTTTTTTTTTTTTTTTTTTTTTAAATAAAACTAATTACATTCTGATTGTTTAGAATTTCAGTATTTATTATAAAAATGTGATTTTATTAACATAAAAGTGAAATCATTTTTGTATACCTTTTTAAATAACGGCTCATCAAACAGTTTATTATATCCAACGCCACTTCTGTATACGGCCCTGCCTCTGTTTCTGATCGAATTTATCGTAGAAAGCGTTTAACTGAATTTACTGCAGGTGATGTGCACATGAGCGCCCCCTGCTGCACAATTTATCACTGATTTCCACCAATAATATATTACTCTGATAATAGCAACTGCTTTTTAGAATTTTTATTTTATTTAAGTGTGTGTGTGTGTGTGTGTGTCCAGGATTCATGAAATAGAGAGACGAGCCTTGCCCGAGTTCTTCAATGGAAAAAACAAGTCTAAATCCCCCGAGATGTAAGTTTCGTTTCATTTCATTCATCTTTCAGTAAGAGCGCGTTCTAGTTTTCACTTTAAATCATTTCCTAAAATCCAGATAAGAAATGCTGTCACTAAAATAACTTTATTGATGTATTTATTGATTTGTTCATTGGTTGCACTTTTTTAAATGGAATATGAATTATTCCAAGACGGCATGCCATGTCTCTATCTAACAGTCTGTTTGTTTGTTTGTTTGTTTGTTTGTTTGTTTGTTTGTTTGTTTGTTTGTTTAGATATCTAGCGTATCGTAACTTCATGATCGATACGTACCGGTTGAACCCTCAGGAATACCTCACTTCCACTTCCTGCAGACGCAACCTCACTGGAGACGTGTGTGCGGTCATGAGGTGTGCACGCGCACACACACACAGTCGCTCTGGTTGTATGGAAGGATCACATTAATATGGTGTGTGTTATTCCTCAGGGTGCACGCGTTTCTGGAGCAGTGGGGTCTCGTTAACTATCAGGTGGATGCGGAGAGCAGGCCGATGCCCATGGGTCCTCCACCCACACCACACTTTAACGTCCTGGCTGATACACCGTCAGGCCTCGTCCCTCTACACCACCGCCCTCCGCAGGTCAGCGTCCGCACACTGCTCCTGTTAATACTGAGCTGCCGGCGTATAAACTGCGTTATCAAGTGACCTTTACACGACATTACGTGACCTGTTGTGTGTTTCATTGGCGAGTAAACGATGAGGTATTTTTTTATGCCCTTTATGTTCCTGTGTGTCAGGTTCCCTCAGCTCAGCAGATGCTCAACTTCCCAGAGAAAGGCAAAGAAAAACCCACAGACCTGCAGAACTTTGGCCTCAGGACAGATATGTACTCCAAGAAGAACCCTAAGGTGAGCTCCTGGACCGTTAACTCATATAAACGTGTCTCCGGGAAAGTGAGCGCCTGAGCTCTTGGATTAAATTAATTGTGTGTGTGTGTGTGTGTGTGTGTGTGTGTGTGTGTGTGTGTTTTTTCTCCAGAGTAAAGGAGGAAGCGGTGCACGAGATTGGACCGAGCAAGAAACTCTGCTGTTATTAGAGGTGACATTATAAAAAATCACACTGCTGAGTTTCTCTACTGTGTGTGTGTGTGTGTGTGAGTGTGTGAGAGATCATTGATCTTTTGGGCTGCTTTGGGTGATGATTTCTTTGTTTTAGGTTCTGATGAATGCTTTTCGGTCTGCTCTAGGCTCTAGAGATGTACAAGGACGACTGGAACAAGGTTTCTGAGCACGTTGGCAGCCGGACGCAGGACGAGTGTATCCTTCACTTCCTGCGTCTGCCCATCGAGGACCCGTACCTGGAGAGTTCGGAGGCGTCTCTCGGACCCCTCGCCTATCAGCCTGTCCCCTTCAGCCAATCAGGAAACCCCGTCATGAGCACTGTGGCCTTCCTCGCATCCGTGGTGGACCCTAGAGTGGCTGCGGCTGCCGCTAAGGCTGCTCTCGGTGTGTGTGATACTATACTATATAGTAAGAGTGTGATTTTAACATTAATGTGATTTATAATTGTTTAAATTTGCACTGTTTTGTGTGTGTGTGTATGTATGTATGTTTGTGTATATATATTATAAATATAAATAATATATGTAGAGGAGTTCTCCCGCGTGAGGGAGGAGGTCCCAGCCGAGCTGGTTGAAGCTCATGTGAAGAAAGTTCAGGAGGCAGCAAAGAGCACGGGGAAAGTCGACCCGTCCTACGGCCTGGAGAGCAGCGGCATCGCGGGAACCGCACCGGACGAACCGGAGAAAACCGGTACTGATATTATTCTCCTCCTCACTGAGAACGCAGTACGTGTGGTGATACTGTGCACATTGATGTATGAGCTATGGCTTCACACTCCAGGTGTGTTCGAGGAAGATTTAAGTCGTATTCGAGTGCAGGTGTTTAAATATCTGGTGCTGCTCTGTTACACCAGTCGTCTCCACCAGAGGGCGTCATCTGTACTATGTAAAAATGTGCCCAAGTGATTACTGCTCAAAT
>NC_030438.2:20388368-20395868 GCF_001660625.3 Ictalurus punctatus
TTGCTAAGCAACAAAGTAAAATGTTGATTCTAATGATAAAATTACAGCACGGACACCTTTCTTCGCTTTTAAGACTGTTACTTTAGCTCCTAATCAAACCGCACACGCGAGATCAGATCAGCATCCAGCGGGAACACGAGCCGTACTTCGAATGTTCAAGTCTGAGAGGTTTGTAAAATTAAATTATAGTAAATTCATCCTTATCTGCCATTTTGCAGCACTGCCTTCTGGGTACTCTGTGGTGGTGATGATTCTGGCTCGGTTCCTCTACCGACACACTTCATCTGAGCTGATAAAGTAATGGAACGGCCCTGGAAGTGGACGAGTCCGAGTTAAAAGCGGTGTTGGAACACGGCCCAGGCTGAAATGCTTTTTATGGCTTGCGTTTGATCTCGCTCTGCGTGGCGTCGTTAATCAGAGACGGAATTAAAACTCCACTTCTGGTCACTTTCAGGACGCAGTGTCCTTCCCTGCTCTAATGGACTTCCTCGTTCTGCTGTTTTCCTTCTTTGGTTCTTATGTTGCTATTGTGATGTTTTTCTGTATGTGTCTGATCTCAGTCTAATCTCAGCTCTACAGTCTAGTGGGGAACTAAATGTGTTTGCTTCATCGCATTCATAAACGCTTAGGTGCCTTCAACATCAAGTGATGTAGAAGAGACCTTCTACTACTTTATAACCTGAATATAAACAAAAAACAGTGACGGTTCATATGAGCTGCACAGAGAGTGTGTGTGTGTGTGTGAGAGAGAGAGAGAGAGAGAGAGAGAGAGAGCGAGAGGAAATATGGGTTATTTAGTCTGTGTGAATTTAACTGTAACGTGTCGCTCACCAAACGTCTCGTCTGCTGGACTACAGCATCTCTGAACGAGTTTCCATAGAAACAGAGAGAGTGTGTGTGTGTGTGTGTGTGTGTGTGTGTGTGTGCACATTATTTGTGCAATATAAAACAGGACATAGATATTAATTCCAATCGATACACGGGTAGGCTGAGAGCCAGACAGGTAGACAAATACATGGACTGGAAGACAGACAGGTAGACCGAGAGTCAGAGGAGTAGTTATATCACACACTTTCTGTCAAACTGTCAATCAAAGTAGTGTGTGCTGGTTTATGACCCTTTGTGCTTCCCGGGCCGGCATTTCTGTAGGTAACCTAATTTATGACCGGGGTGGGGGGGTAACACTAGGGTCTCTCATTTCAGCAGGTCCTGTTGGTGAATACACAGCGCTCCTCTAGGGGTGTTAGTATTAGTATTAGGAGTAGGATTAGGATTAGTATTAGGATTAGGATTAGGATTTCTCGTCAGACATTGTAACAGATAGCTGCAGAGTTTCTTCTGTGTTTTAACTAGGTCTTAACCGTTATTTAAACTCTGAGACGCACGTCTCTCTCCTTAATTCGTGAACATAAACACATCGTAAACATTCTGGTCAGCAAAACCCCAGAAATCACACGTCTCTGTGTCACACACCCAGGTCATAAATTAGGTTACCTACAGACCTGTCGGTCAGGGGAACACAATCAGTCATAAATCAGCACACACTGCTTTGATTGACAGTTTGACGGAAAGTGTATGACACTCAGAGGTGTAGACAGATAGGAAAAAAGAGGGATAGGCAGACAGACATACAGGTAGACTGAGAGTTAGAGAGACAGACAGGTTTACACGGAGAAAGAGAGAGCGAGACGGGTAGAAAGGAAGACGGACTGAGTGACAGACAGGTGGGCAGACAGACAGGTAGACAGAAAGATAGAATGAGAAACAGACAGACAGGTAGACAGAGATGTGTAGATGGAGATGAGCTTGGATTTTGCTGGATTTGATTCTGTGATTTGGAGGAAGCGCTGTTTCTGTACTTCCTGTTTGAGGTTGTGAGTGTGTAAATACACACACGCACACACGCACACACACACACCAAACGCAGCAGGACCTTGGATGAGACGGGATCCTGTCCACAACAGCTGTCACCTCTCCTGACCCCTACTGGCTCTGAAGTGCACTCCAGGGTGTGTGTAGGTTCTTCTGTGGGTTCTGTTGGGTTCTCCGTGTTGTGTGGGAACGTCAGTGTGTTATCGCTCACACTACACTGAGGGGATTTGTTTCATGACGGTGTGTGTGTGTGTTTTACATGTTCCTGTTCACATAGTATTCTTTACAACGTGTGTGAGCTCAGAGATGTTCAGTGACTCTAACGCTCCATCACTGTGTGTGGGCGGGACTTCCCACATCTCCACCTGTCAGTCAGAGTGACACTAGCCAATCGCCTGTGGTGTACACAGGACAGGACGACTAGCGTCTCCTCTGTGCCACTGTGGCAGATATGCTGTGCTAAAAGCCAATGGTTTTGTCTTGATGACTGATGCCGTTGTCACCATGGTAACAGGTGTGATGTCATCAGGAGTGTGGGATTGCTCGGTGGAGATCGAGTTCAAAATCTCAGGTCAGATTATACTCTAGTCTATAACCCACTGACCCCCAGTCGCTCTCGGTGAGCTCTCTCTCTCTCACACACACACACACACACACACACACACACACACACACACACACACACACACACACACACACACACACACACAGACCTACTTTCAGTCCTGGCATGTCTGAGCCTGTACATCCTCTTGGCTGGAGCAGAATCTCATCTGGCACTGGAGCGAGTGTGTGGGAGTTTAAAAGAAATGCCAGTTGAATTTTATGTCCTCTGCTTCCTGTGTGTGTGTGTGTGTGTGTGTGTGTGTGTGTGTGTGTGTGTGTGTGTGTGTAATATTGCCTCAACACACGGTGTGCTCATGTAAACCTTCACAGTGCATATCTCATACACACACACACACACACACACACACACACACACACACACACACACACACACACACACACACACACGTGCGTTTGGACGTAGCCTTGTGTCATTTGGCACTTTATTACGTGTGGGAGTTTGGGAGATGTTTTTTTCTAACAGAGAGAACAGACTGTCACGACTTCCTGCTTTTCCAACACTGACTTCACTTACAGAGTTCATCTGAGAGGAGAGTCACGACTTACAATAAAGAACGTGTGTGTGTGTGTGTGTGTGTGTGTGTGTGTGTGTGTGTGTGTTACAGTAAAATCCTTGTGAAGCTGCATAACACACCTCAGTTGATTACGTCCCCAAGTGTTTTATTCCACAGCAAAATGTTTTATGAATTAAAGAACGACGCACTTCATACATCACACTTTTTATCCGTTTCTAGTTACTTTTAATGTTCAGTGAAACGAGTTACTTCCTGTTCTCACTTACGTTATAGCAGCTATAAACACTCGCTCCCTCACCATCCCCCTCTCTATTCACTCTCTTTATTCATCCTCTCTCTATTCTCTCTCTCTATTCATTCTCTCTCTATTCTCTCTCTCTATTCATTCTCTCCCTCTCTCTCTCTCTCTATTCATTCTCTCCCTCTCTCTCTCTCTCTCTATTCATTCTCTCCCTCTCTCTCTCCAGGTTAATAAGATAAAATCCTGCAGTGTGTGTATTAGTGAGAAACAGTAGAGGAGTGTAAACTCTGTGATGAAGATGGGGGGAAACGTAAAGTTACAGCTTCACCTCTGACTGTTACACGGCGCTGACACTGGAGACTCCTTCCACACACGCTACATAAACGTCTCCTTACTTTAAGAAAACTTCACCAGATCTAATTTTGTAAAGTTTTAATCAGTTCATCGGTGGAGCTGCACACGTCCCTGTGAACGAGCCGTTACTATAGAAACCATAACGTTTCCGAAGTGAACGATGGTTCAGGTTAGGTTTGAGGATTTCACACACGCACACACACACACACACACACACACACACACACACACACACACACATTGTGTTTGCTCTTCATCTGCTTCTGATTATGAACAAATCCGCACTGGAGAGCTGATTCTAGATCTGAGGCTGAGGGACGTATCTATGTGTCTGCGCTGATTTGTTTATGACACACACACACACACACACACACGCACACACACACACACACACGCACACACACACGCACGCGCGCACACACACACACACACGCACACACACACGCACGCGCACACACACACACACACACGCACACACACACGCACACACACACACACGCACACACACACACACGCACACACACACACACACACACACACACGCGCAGTCTGGTTTCAGTTAGTTCTCCCTCCTCAGCTGGACAGCTAAAAAACAAATAAAGGATGATGACGTGCTGTCCAACTCAAACACGCTTCACTGGAACACGAGTTTAAAACATTTTCAGAATATTTATTTCTACATTTCAGACTGCAGAACGTCTTCATATCTCACTTCTTGAAATGTCAGGAAACACACACCGACGACACGGCATTGTTTCTGCGGAAGATGTAGTGCAGAAATTTATACAAGAAGCAGAAATAAACAAAGCAATAAAACCCTAAATTTGTTTAGTTTGAATATTTAAGGTTCTTTGGGGAGCGTTTAAAAGTTGCAGAATCTTACAAACAGTGTTCCCTTTCAGAAAGACCAATTAACAGAGCAGGACTGAACAAACAATTTATTGATTTAGTTCTGCTCTGATTGGCAGAACAACAGGCTGTGTGTGTGTGTGTGTGTGTGTGTGTGTGTGTGTGTGAGAGAGAGAGAGAGAGAGAGAGAGAGAGATGTCATCCTAACCTTTCACTCTCAGCTGCATCTATTTATTTTTAATAAGTCTCTGTGTGTGGTTTATTTTTAACGCTGGTTAAAAGCTGCTTTAGTTTCACTTCACATGCATTAAATTAACACTGAGGACCTGATTCACTTCCCTCCCTCCCTCCATCCCTCCCTCCATCCCTCCATCCATCCCTCCCTCCATCCCTCCATCCCTCCCTCCATCCCTCCCTCCCTCCCTCTTCTATAGCGCTTATCCCACAGGGTCACGGGGAACCTGGAGCCTATGCCAGGGAACATGGGGCACAAGGCGGGGTACACCCTGGACAGGGTGCCAGTCCATCTCAGGGCACAATCACACACACACTCACACACACACTGACACACACATTCATACACACACACATTCACACACACAATCACGCACACAATCACACACACAATCACGCACACATTCACGCACACATTCACGCACACACTGACACACACATTCATACACACATTCATACACACAATCACACACACAATCACACACACAATCACACACACATTCACACACTACGGACACTTTGGACACGCCCATCAGCCTATCATGCATGTCTTTGGACTGGGGGAGGAAACCGGAGTCCTTCCAAACATGTTACATAAACCTCTCCTTATAGAAAATGTGCACAAGCGGTTGCTATAGAAACGATAACATATCAGAACGAGTGCATTAATATAAACCTAATATAGAGCCGCTGTAATAGAGAATTAATCGACACCTTCTGACCAATCACAGTCCAGGATTCAGCAGCATTTACATTTATGGCATCTGGCAGACGGCTTTATCCAGAGCGACCTACAATGATCAACTATTTATTTCTACCTCAGAGCAGGTGAGGGTTAAGGGCCTTGCTCAGGGGCCCAGCAGTGGCAGTGCTGGGACGTGAACTCATGACCTTCTGAGCAGAAGTCCAACAGCCGAACCTCAGAGCTGCCTCCTCCTTTAAAAGCTTTCAAAGAAACGGAAATAATAATGAATCTCGTGTGATGATTTGAGATCTCAGTGCATCGTGTGATAAACTTTCTGCATTGTTCATAGCTTCAGTGCAGGTTCCATTTCTTTTCATCATTCATGGGAAGCTCATTTTTTCTTTTCTGTACACACACACACACACACACACACACACACACACACACACACACACACACACACACACACACACACAGGGTCCTGCTCACTCACAAAAGGCCGTGTTAAATCGCCCGTTGAGACTCTTTTTCTCTCTCACAATGCCGCTGTGTGGAGGAATGATGCCAACCCCCAACACCAACACCTCCTCCACCTCCTCCTCCATCTCCTCCTCCATCTCATTCAGCACACGAGTGGATCTCACACGTCTCCACCTCTTTCTCCACTCCTTCCATCGCCTTGTTTCTCCTTCACCTTCACTCCTTTAACAACACATTTCAGAGAACACAACGTCTCTCCTCGTTCTCCGCCTCCTCCTTTAATAAATCCCAAAATCCAAACCCAGATGTTCACCCACCATGTGGCACAGATTACTCTGAAATGCTGCTTAATCAAACGTAAACAAAGGAAACGAGTGTGATGTTGGGAGAAACACACAACACGAAGCTCAACAACTAAACAGCATTTACACTTGAACAGTGTTGGTTTGGGGGAAGTACGGGTCAGCTTAGAACGCAGGTTCCCAACACCTGTCCTGGAGAACCACCTGTCCTGGAGAACCACCTGTCCTGGAGAACCACCTGTCCTCTCCTGCACATTTCAGGGGCTTCCTGCTCTAACACACACACTTCAGCTCATGAAGCAGAACAGGAAAACACTGAAATGTGCAGGACCCAGGGTTCTCCATGTGTAGGACCTGGACCTGTGCTGGAGAACCTGAACTTTAACCCAAGATCACAACTACACAGTCTCTGCAAAAACTCAAGTCCTAAACTAACCGTCAGAGGAGTGATACCTGTAGCAGACCTGCATGAACTTCAGTGTGTCTCGTGTAAAGCTAAAAAATAAACACATGAAAAGAAATAAATAAACAATTAAATAGACAAATACATGTTGGCAGTTACATAAGAAAGTAAGTTAGTAATTAAACAAACAAACAAACAAACAAATAGGGAAATGTATTTTTAGTATCAGTAAAGAAAGAAAGAAATAAGCAAATACATAAATAAGTGAGCGAATAAACAAATAAATAAATAAACACATAAACAAACAAAACAAACAAATAAACACAGAGATATATGGATAGATAGAATAAATGCATTACAAGCATATAATAATAATAATAATAATAATAATAATAATAATAATAATAATAATAATGATGATGATGATGATCTCATATCTTCATGATTATGTTGATTGTGTCATGCCAAAACTCCACCGACACACACACACACACACACACACACGCACACACTCCCTCTCTGTCTGTCTGTCTGTCTTTACACTCCTGAAGGAAACGGTGCGCACGCGTGGGTTCTGTGTTGAAGATCCAGCGGTTGCACCGTGCTCGTGCTCGTGTCCGTGTCCGTGCACGCGCGTGGGAGAACTCAAGCTGGGGTTTTTTTCTCCATCCGTCTTGCACGAGGACTTATCGGTGCGGCGATGGAACCGGTAATAACGCGGCAAATACCATCACAGTGTTAATTAAGGAGGAGCGAAAGAAAGAGAAGAAGAAGAGCGAGAAGAAATGAAGACGCGCAGAGCGGAGGACAGAACCTAGAGCGAGTGGATCAGCGCGCGCTCACAGAACCTTCACAGCAACCGGGTCGGAGAATAGAACCTAATAAAGACTGTGTTATATTAGAGAGGCGTTTTTATTCAGACCCATCAGTGCACATGA
>NC_030438.2:20403368-20413368 GCF_001660625.3 Ictalurus punctatus
AGCTTCAGGGTCGCGAACCCACCGCTTGGACGATGCCCAACAAGTACCCCTACCACCCTCCGTACAGCAAAACTGTCCCTCCGTCCTCGGAAATAGACACCACCAAACCCGATGAGTACGACGATGAGCTGACCTCCACTCCTACACCACCTCCACCCAGGACCTTCCATCCTCACTTCCCCAATCCCTTCATCCCTGCTCGGGGAAAAGAGCCACCCACTAACCGTAATAAAAAATTGGGCAAGAGCAGCAGTGCCGAGTGTCAGATGGGCTCTGTGCTCATGAACGGGACCTGCAAGTCTCAATGCGACATGATGCCGAATTATTGTCTCAATGGGGGCCAGTGCTTCGTGCTGGAAGGATCTGGAGTCTTCTGCAGGTAAGCAAAACATACTCGGAGGCACACATATGTCTTCCAGACTAAAATCTATGATCGTTATCCAGATTATAAATATATCAGGTGTGGTCCACTGAAACAAAAAAAACACATCCTTTAGTGTCACCAATGGCAACGGCACAACAAAGCATTTGAGACCCAACTGTGCGACCCAAATGTCCCCAAGGTTCTGGTAGTTTTTCAAATTAACCTTGTTGCCATTGTCCTGACACATCTGTCCTCCACCGAGGAGCTCCACAGCAGCGGTTCAGGATTTTTTTGTCTACCTCCTGCATTAGTGGATGACATGGTGGTGAGACAGGTAGTGCTGGTGCTTCACAGCTCCAGGGTCTGGGGTTTGGGTCTGAGCGTAGGTTACGGGCTGGTAGGCTGAGTAGTGACTCTGAATTGCCGCTAGATGTGAGTAAGTTTGTGGGTGCAGATTACACCTTCAAGTAAAAGGCATGAATTATTGTGGACCTGGAAAATGGAGATAACTGAAGACTCTTAGGTAGAACTTTTTGAGGGAAGTAGTGGGGGAGAAAGAAAGAGAACGAGAAAGACGGGATGTTAAGTAGGAAGAAGGTGGAGCTTCACGTCTGGTCTTTCTCCCAAACCTCAGATACTACGGAGTGGTGGCTCAATGGTTAAGGCTCTGGATTATTGATCAGAAGGTCTGGGCCCTTGCCTGGCCCTTGAGCAATGCCCTTAACCCTCTCTGCTCCTGGGGGCGCTGTATCATGGCTGACCCTGTCCTCACAAGCTGGGGTATGCGGAGAAAAGAAGTTCACTGTGCTGTAATGTTTATGTGATAAATAAAGTCTTCTTCTTCTTCTTCTTCTTCTTCTTCCACCCAGGGTTCCCAGGGTATCTCCTTGGTTCCATCTGTTCAGATCGGAGTAATTGACCATCAAGAAAATGTCCACGCAAAAGAATGAATCATTTATCTCATATATCATTTCTCTTTTGTCTTGTCAAAGTCGTGCTAGACAGCTGTCGTGTTTATTTTCATGAGAAAGTGGGATTCAGGGATCAGGGACGCTCATCTGCGATTAAAGATGGTGTCTTTAGTATTTAGTATTTAAAGATGGTGTGTCATGTGTGTCGTGTGTGTAGTGTGTGTCGTGTGTGTCCCGTGTGTCGTGTGTGACGTGTGTGTCGTGTGTGTCGTGTGTCCCGTGTGTCGTGTGTGTCGTGTGTGTCGTGTGTGTAGTGTGTGTCGTGTGTGACGTGTGTGTCGTGTGTGTCGTGTGTGTCCCGTGTGTCCCGTGTGTCGTGTGTGTCGTGTGTGACGTGTGTGTCGTGTGTGTCGTGTGTGTCCCGTGTGTCCCGTGTGTCGTGTGTGTCGTGTGTGACGTGTGTGTCGTGTGTGTCGTGTGTGTCCCGTGTGTCCCGTGTGTCGTGTGTGTCGTGTGTGTCGTGTGTGTCCCGTGTGTCCCGTGTGTCCCGTGTGACGTGTGTGTCGTGTGTGACGTGTGTGTCGTGTGTGTCGTGTGTGTCGTGTGTGTCGTGTGTGACGTGTGTGTCGTGTGTGTCCCGTGTGTCCCGTGTGACGTGTGTGTCGTGTGTGACGTGTGTGACGTGTGTGTCGTGTGTGTCGTGTGTGTCGTGTGTGTCGTGTGTGTCGTGTGTGACGTGTGTGACGTGTGTGTCGTGTGTGTCGTGTGTGTCGTGTGTGTCGTGTGTGTCGTGTGTGACGTGTGTGTCCCGTGTGTCCCGTGTGTCGTGTGTGACGTGTGTGTCGTGTGTGTCGTGTGTGTCGTGTGTGTCGTGTGTACACTGCTATATCCACTAAACAGCTGTGATGTGGTGTGTAGCGTTTTGATTTTGAAGGTTGTTTAGTGTACACTCGCCTTAACTCGCTCCATTTGGCTTGAAACTCGATCAGGATGTTCTCTGCCAGATGTTAAATTGGAGTGCTGCCCCACCCACTGGTTCCTAACGTCACGGTTTCATTGGTTCCAGAGCTGCAGGTTTATGGGACTGGAATGTTTTTTTGAGGTGGAAAGTCCAGACTGACTCGAGGTGTGTTGGTGGAAAAGCCAGTGTATGACCGAGGAAACCTCCTAACCTGAGTAGATATGTCTAGGATTAGGTAAGGAGCGTCTCCTCAGATGATTTGAGATGTTTTTAATGCAGATCACGGTCGTTAGAGGACGAGCGTGGGCGTTCTGGAGGGCAGGACCAGTGTTGTCATGGACAGAATAAAGTATCCAAATGTTTTGCCGGATGCTTTATAGGGAAACTTTATTAGGAAACTTAACCTCGCTGCCAGAGCCGTTTGAGCGCCGCTGTTTAGTTCAAAGCATGTGAGTCGCGTTCAGGCTGAACTGCAGATAAACTTCATGAGTCTTCATGATGTTCTAAGAACAAGACCATAAGACCATTAGCGTTTATGCTTTCACGCTATCCCACTGACGTTAGCATTCGTGCTTTTATTTACTGTATAAAACAGCTTTTTAAAGCTCTACCTGGCTGACGTGGACAGCAAGCTAGGGATGTTTATAGCTACAAGTTTAGCATTGTTCTAACAGCAAACTATTTTCATTAAACAGGAATAAGTTCATGTACAATTCAGATGCTAGGCTTGCTGTAGGCATGCATTGGTTATTATCACCATTAGCCTCATATGAAACTTCAAACTCCAGACATGTCTGGGGGGGGGGGGGGGGGGGGGACGACGACGACAACTGTGTACTTTTGTTTTTCGGCCTAAACAATAGCTTCGAGCTGACCAGCTCATCGTCCGTCACTTGTTCTTGCCAGATAAATAAATATAATCTGTAAAACACTCATCTCTATGGATCAGCGGTTTGGACCGTGGTCCACTTCTCGTGTTATGACTCCGAGGTCTTGTGTCCCCCTCCTTTCATCCTCGACCCACTTAATGAGACTGTGTGCAGTGTTCTGGATCGTGAATGTGACCTTCAGAAGGTCACAGCGGTCTCTGTGTGTCCTTGACGGATTGGCCGTCATGCTTTTTACTCTGAATGTTGACTCCTTTAATGAGTCTGAGCTTCATGTACAGTACAGTAGGTAGTACCCTGTGGATGGGGGTGGGGTGGGGTGGGGGCGGAGTTATCCTGAATCCTGAGACCACACCCCTCAGGACAGACCTGTTGCATTGTAAGATGAAGGGGATGTGTCAGATGAACTGCAAACCATGACAGTGACATAAATAAATGCCCCCCCCCCCCCCCCCCCCCCATGTCATGTTGATTTTTTTTCTTCAATGTCGATATTCTGTCCTGTATTAAATCCATTTCAGTTTCAGATTGTAACCCTACAAAATGTAGAAAAGTTCATGTGGGGTGAATACTTATGCAACACGTTGTATATATAATAAATACAGGTATAAAAAGGTGTGTTCGGTGTCTCCGTGTCTGTGATAATCTCACACTTTGCTCACTAGCGTCTCTTGCCCGCGATGTGTGGGCGACTACACAGCTCTATAGACGACTACATTTCAGCCGTCAGTCAGCTACCGCTGCTAAAGCTAACGCTAATGCTAATGTTATTATGCAGTGTGTGTGCACGGTTTTCCTTTAACTCTGTTCTTCCATTGACATGCAGATCAGCTGCAGAGACGTGGAAAAGAAACAACAGTGTTCAGGAACGAAAGAGAGAAAAAGAGAGAGTGAGTCACATTCAGTGCTGCGAGCCAGCGTAGAGACGAGCCAAAGAGTGTGTGTGTGTGTGTGAGTGTGTGTGTGTGTGTGTGTGCAGTTCCAATAATGAGACGGGTAACCAGGGTAACAAAACAAAAAAATCCTCCAAAGCGGTGTTTGTCCGTCTGCTGCGGAGAAAGAATTGTTTTATTGTAAGTTACGGAGCTGCAGTCGTTACAGTCACATGACTCTCGGGAGAATTATCACGCTTTCCTTTCACACTCTGCTTCTGGATCTGAGCCGGTGTCTCAGCTGGAACCGCTCCCCTGTTTCCACCACAAAACTGGCATTTGGTACCAGCCAGGTTAACTTAAGGGGAACTCAGAGGGGGCGGAGCTCAGGTGTGTGTGTGTGTGTGTGTGTGTGTGTGTGTGTGTGTGTGAGGAGGCTGCACCTTTGTTTTATGTGAATGTAAATGACATGACATTATACAGTGTTTATGCACGAAACTGAGTGAAGTGTGCGTGCGTGTGTGTGTGTGTGTCCATCTGCAGGCATCTTTCTTTTCTCCAGGACACACACACACACACACACACACACACACACACACACCTCAAATTAGAAGTAGTATCTGATCTTCTGATGTTCTCCAGCTGTCTCACTCTTTTAGATTCTCTCTCTAATTTGTCAAAGAATTTACTGTGTGTGTGTGTGTGTGTGTGTGTGTGTCCTTTTGTTTTTCTGAGTTGATGATGCACAGATACACACAGACACACACAGACACACACAGACACACACACACACAGACACACACACACACACACAAATGCTCTCAAGCCTTTTATGGTGGTGTGGCATTGAGCTGTTTATGAAAGTGAAATGTCAGCGATGTTCATGTTTCAGATCTCCGGCAGAGGAACATCTCAGACGTCTCAGCTCAGAAACAGGAATTATTATAACGTGTGTCCTGAAGTTTGGTTTTTGCTAACAACGAGCCAACAAACCAGAAGAGTTGCATGATATAAAACAATAATAAGGACTGAACTAAAAAACATGGAGCGTGAAATAACCGTAAACGATAATCTAGATCTCAACGCTTCTAGTAACGGCTTTATGTCAAAGTTCATGATGTACAAGACGCACCGAGGCCTCTGTGGATTTATATATGTATATATTTATCTACTGTATCTACTGTATATACACGTGTTGGATCGTTTTTACTCGAATTATCTAGTCTAGGATCATTTAGTATAGATAAGAGTGGAGTAACCTCGGTCAGGATTGAATCCTGTTAATGACAAAAGCTTTTGGTCCCCGTCCCTTCGAACCGCCAACCCTACGATTAGTGGACAACCTCTACCACCTGATCCACAGCCGCCCCGTCACATGCAGTTCCACATCCACGGTGTGTTATTTTATTACATTATGTTCACCTGTCGTGTATTTTGCTCAGGTGTAACATTCAGGACTACGTGTGGCACAAAGGCGCTCGCTGTGAGTCCGTCATCACCGAGTTCCAGGTCATGTGCATCGCCATCGGCACCTCGGTGCTCACCGTCCTGCTGCTCTTCATGATCGTCGTCTGCTTCGCCAAGAAACTGCACGTGCTCAAGACCGAGAACAACAAACTGCGCAAGCGCAGGTGAGTCTGTGCAAGGGTCAGAGGTCACGGGGGTTAGATACTCCCATAGAGCTAGCTTCGTGTAGAGATGTGGTGCCTTTAAGTCATGTTAAAAGAAACACTTACATTTCCAGCCTTTTGTTGCCCCGTCCCAACTTTTTCTGAGACGTGTTACAGCCATCAAATTCAAAATGAGCTTTTTTCCCCCTTAAAACGGTAAATTTCTTCAGTTTAAACATGTGACATGTTTTCTGTGTTCTATTGTGAATAACGTACGGGTTAGTCAGATTTGCAAATCACTGCGTCCTGTTTTTATTTACATTTTACACAGCGTCCCAACTTTTTTGGAATCGGAGTTGTATTATCAGTGGAGCGTGCGCTGAACACGTCCCTGTGAACGAGCGGTTACTATAGAAACGATAGCGTATTCGAACGAGGGCATTAATATAAACCTGCGCTACTGTCAGAGCCGCTGTTCTAGAGAATTAATCACCACCTCCTGACCAATCAGAACGCAGACCTCAGCAGCGCCGCGGTGTAAAGGTAATGAAGTGTACTGTAGCTATTTAGCATGTAGTGTAACTTTAGCTAGCTTCATTTTTAAAGTAGACTCGACTTTCAAACTTCAGCTGCGTTCATTACACAATAAAAGTGAACGCGGCGACACAGAAACCTCCCTCAGCAGTGTTCCTGTCGGGGGTCTGGGGTAGCTTCAGGATGGACAGAGAGCGGTGTCGGTGGAAGCACAGCAGTTAGCATAGCGAGTTAGCACCCAGCGCTAGCAGCACTGCTACAGGAAGATGTCAGTGCAGATGCAGCTGTAAGTGTAGGGATGAAGTGATGAAGTGACCTACTTACTAATGAGTGCACTACCTAGAGCACTGGGAGGACAGGAGGACGGAGGGATGGAGAGAGGAAAACAGATGAGTGGAAGTAAGGACAGTTACCATGGCAACAGTGAGACGTGGGGAGGTGGGAGAGCTGAGAGGGAGAGAGAGATTGGAATGGAGTGGAAAATACAATAGTGAGAAAGAGGAGAGGTCGATAAAAAGACAAGAGAATGAGAGAATTTGGGAGAAAAAGAAGAATAAGAAGGAGAGCAAGGAGCATAAGAGAAGATAATAAGAGGGCAAAAAAGAGGAGAGGAAATGCAAGAAAGAGAAGAAGAAGGCGTGAAAGATGAAAGAGGAGGAGGAGAGAGAATGAGGAAGAAAGGAAAGAAGAAAAGAGTGGCAAGAGAATAACAAGAAAGATGAGAACAGGAAAGGAAAGGAGATCAAGGAGGAGGAAAGAGGAGAGAAGAGGAGGCGGAAGAGAAAGAAATAATGGAAGATTAGAGAAAGAGAAGGGGAGGAGGATAACAAGAAAGAAGAAATGAGAGGAGGAGAGAGAATTAGAAGGAGGAAAGAAGTAAGAAGAGAAGATCAGGAGCAGAGAGAGAGAGAAAGAAAAAGAAATATGAGAAGTGTGTAAAGCGGAGAAAAAACTAGAGAGGAGAGAAAATGAACAAAAAGAATAAGAAAGACAACAAAATAGAAAGATATGTAGAACGAGAGACATGGGAAGTGATGTGAGGAACAAAAAGAGGAGAGAGAGAGAGAACTCTGTCGCTCGCCCACTCATCCATCTGCTGTGTGTCGTTACGGCCGTATCACACGAGCTGAACGCAGCAGTGGATTATTAATCATGACCACTCATTAATATTCATATCTGATCATTAATATTCATGTCCACTTATCAATATTCATCACGTAATAATTGACTGACTGTAATAAAAGTCTGAGTCAATAACAAACAACACATTTATAGCAACAAATGTTATTTTCCATCATTTATCACAGCATCTGTGAGTCGTATTTACAACTGACTCCTGAATCTTTTGAGTCAAAATCAAGATTGACTCCTCTCTCTCTCTCTCTCTCTCTCTCTCTCTCTCTCTCTCTCTCTCTCTCTCTCTCTCTCTCTCTCTCTCTCAGAGAGTCAGTGTTTGAATCAATGAATCTTTTGCTCTTTTTTATAAGCTTTGTCTTTGGCCTTTCTTAAATCTACGTTTTCAATCAGTGAATCTTTTGGTCATGACAGAGATTCATGACTCTCTCTTTCAGCAAATCTATATTTGATTCGGTGAATTTAATGAATCTGGTTCAGGCTCAGTGCATAAACATGTGAATATGTTATTAAATACCACAACATAATGACATTTATCGAGTATTTTACACGACATGAGCTGTTTGTTGTCTGTTTTAGAGGACAGAGGACACAACTGAACTGATCTGAACGAATCATTTAACTGAACAGATTCAAATGACTCAAGTTACTGAAAAGAATCAAAGGTTTCATCTCTATAATGAACTGTGTGTGTGTGTGTGTGTGTGTGTGTATGTGTATACACTAATGCCTGCTTTCTGTCTGTCTGTCTCTCTCTCACGCTCTCTCTCACTCTCTCTCCTCTTTCCTGTCCTTCTCGCTGTTCTCATCATTCTAACATCCACCTTTTCCTCCCTCCATCCTCCCATCTTGCTTTTTTCTCTCCTGTTCTCCCTCTGTCTGTTGTCCTGTTCTCTGTCATGTCTGAATGACCTCTTCACTTCTCTTCCTCTCTCCTTCCATCTATCCTCTCTTCTCTCTGTCTCTTCCTTTTGGCCCTTCATCCTTCACTTTCTCTTTCTCTCCTCTCTGTCACACAACCCTAACCCTCTTACTCTCTTAATTTCATCTTCCTCTCACTTTCCCGCCATCCTGACCCTTCTCTTTCTCTCCATCCCTTTATTGCCCTGTGTATGTCTCTATCCTCTACCTCCTGTTTCACATGGCCACCTCTCCCTCCATTGCGTTCCTTCACTTTCTTCCTTTTATTCTGACCTATACACATATCATTTGCCTGTCTGTCTGTCTCTCTCTCTCTCTCTCGTTCAGCAGCAGTAAGTACCGCCCGTCGTCGGAGCAGCACAATGATAATTTCTCTCTGTCCACCATCGCTGAGGGCTCCAACCCAAACGTAAGGAAACTGTGCGACTCTCCTCCTCATGCTCGTGCTTTGGCTTACTATGATAACATTATCTGTCAGGTAACGTTGTTCTTGTCTCTCTCTCTCTCTCTCCCTCCATCCATCCATCCATTCCTGCATCCCTCCATCTCCCCCTCCTCTCTGCATGGAATGTTCCGAGGGCGGGGGGCGGGGGGGTGAGAAAAATGGTGGAAGTGTGTGGGGGGGGGGGGGGGGGGGGGACTCCGAGTGATTTTATTTCTCTTCACTCTCAGGCATCATCATATGCGTTACCTGGGCAACAGCCGCTGCCATAGCAACACGGTTACCGGGGAAAAATCTTTGCTCTCCCTTCTGTTACCACGGATACACCAACTCACACTTGAACACCCCCCCAAAACACATACACACATATAAGCAAACACACACACACAGCACACACACCGCACACCCTCAGACAGACACACACACACACACACACACACACACACACACACACACACATGCAAAATTATGTATCGTCTCTGCTTTCAATGATCAATAATGCTGTGCTCAAGTGTCACTGACCAGATTTACTGACTCCATCCTGTGTGTGTGTTTGTGTGTGTGTGTGTGTGTGTGTGTGTGTGTGTGTGTGTGTGTGCCAGAAAGATTGCAAGTGAAATCCAACCTGTTGAGCCATACCTAAGCTTCAATACAGAGGCCTTATGCACACACACACACACACACACACACACACACACACACACACACACACACACACACACATGCACACAAACACACACATACACACACGCACACACACACCACCAGTCTCCTTCCCCAATAAAATGCTCCTCTGAGAAAATAAATAATTAATTTCCCCTTTCTGATACCCCCTTCTCCAACAACTTACTTCTAAATAGTAATTAATACTCACACACCCCCAATTAAAAACATGGAACCTTCCAATATATTGTAATAATACCGCTTCCTTTACTTTACACCCCCTGCACTGAAACATGGAGCCTTCCAATATAATAACACCCCCTCCCTAACTAACAACACGGGCACTTGTAATATATGATAATAATACCCCCTTCCTGAAAAATACTCCCCTCTTTGACTAAAAATATGGAGCTTTCCAATATAATATAATATAATATAATGTAATATAATATAATATAATATAATATAATATAATATAATATAATATAATAATATCCCCTCCAACTTCTAATATATATATATATATAAAACCTACCCCACCACAGTAAACACCCCCTGCACCACTTCTCTCTCTCTCTATCCCTCCTTCCCTCTCTCTCTCACCCTCTCTCTGCATTACTGCATGCTGCCGCTCACCTGCGCCCCCTGGAGGCTGTGCACATCACTGCTGCTGCTGCTGCTGCTGCCGCTCGTCCGCTGCA
>NC_030438.2:20423368-20440868 GCF_001660625.3 Ictalurus punctatus
GTAAAACTCGGCGTCCTGGTGTTTCCTGTCAGGATGAAGCAGGAGTATCAGGATCTGATCCTACAGGCCACGTCGGCGGAGCGTCTGCGTATGGGCCGTAAGATCCAGACTCTTTGGAGCGGTTACGGTCAGATCGTACGTGTTCACCTGCAGGGCTGCGAGCGCTCCTCGGTCGTCGTCAAACACGTCATGTTTCCTAAAGAGTCCCGGGACACCGATGTCTCTCACCGCCGCAAGGTCCGGTCCTATCAGGTGGAAACGCACTGGTACAAAAACTACAGCACCAATGAGCACTGTCGTATCCCACGATGCCTTGCGGCGCAGTCGTTCGGCGAGGAGCAGCTGATGGTGCTGGAGGATCTGGACGCGGCCGGCTTCCCGGAGAGGAGGACGAGCGTAAGGGATGGCGAGATAAAAGCCTGTCTGCGCTGGCTCGGTAACTTCCACGGGCTTTTCCTTGGAGTCCCAGCGCGCGGTCTGTGGCCCGTGGGGACGTACTGGCACTTAGAGACGCGTCCTGATGAGCTGGAGGCCATGACGGACCTGAAGCTGAAAGCAACCGCGCCGGAGATCGACGCCGTCCTGAACAGCTGCCGCTTTAAAACCATCTTACACGGAGACGCCAAACTGGCCAACTTCTGCTTCTCCAAAGACGGCTCCCGCGTGGCTGCCGTGGACTTCCAGTACGTGGGCGGCGGCTGCGGCATGAAGGACGTCATCTACTTCCTGGGGAGCTGCCTGGATGAGCGCGAGTGCGAGAAAAGAGCTCCTGATTATCTGGACTTTTATTTTTCCGAGCTGAAAGGTACCGTGCCGGAGAAGGAGAAGAAGAACTTCTCCGAGCTGGAGGACGAGTGGAGAGGCATGTTCGCCTTCGCATGGACCGATTTTCACCGCTTCCTCCTCGGCTGGATGCCCGGACACCACAAGGTGAACCGCTACAGCAAGCGGCTCACGCAGGAAGTGCTGAACAAACTGGCAGAGAACTCGGATGGAGCGAAGAGCTGACTCGCATCAGACTTTCATCAGACTCACATCAGTCTCGCATCAGACTCACACCAGTCTCGCATCAGACTCACACCAGTCTCGCATCAGACACACATTAGACTCGCATCAGACTCACATCAGTCTCGCATCAGACTCACATCAGACTCACATTAGACTCGCACCAGACTCACATTAGACTCGCACCGGACTCACATTAGTCTCGCATCAGACTCACAGCAGTCTCGCATCAGACTCACATCAGTCTCGCATCAGACTCACATTAGACTCGCATCAGACTCACATTAGTCTCGTATCAGTCCATCATCACATCACTAATCACACACCGATATTACGCTGTGTGTTCTGATTGGCTGAGAGTCAGGGTGAGGGGTGTGGTCTACACTGATCTGTCAGGAAGCTGTTTACTCCAGACAGTTTGTTGATGATAAACACGTGATTATATTATAAACACGTGATTAAAGAGAGCGAGTGATGGACTTCTCACCTCTCCGTCTCTCTGTGTGACTCTGTAAAGCTCCGTGAGCTCGGGGTTTTAACTTAACTCGTATCCACACAAAGCTGATAATCAGAGTTTTATTTCTCACACAGTTTTTAAATTCCTCGGTAATAAAGATGTTTTTATTTGATTAAAGAGGAAAGTGTGTCAGTGTTTATTCAGTAGCAGCGAAATGTCCACGTCGGACTTTAACGTAATAACGAAACTGAATTCAAATAACTTCACCGGTTCACACGTCCTCACTGACACTGCAGGGGCTCTCTCTGTGTGTGTGTGTGTGTGTGTGTGTGTGTGTAACGTGAGAGTGAAACTGGATTAAATGTCCCGCAGTGTGAAATAAAGCTGTTAAGAGTCTAAGCTCACCTCTAACCCAATGTTCCACATGGGAAAAACACAAATCTACTACATAATACAGCACACACACACACACACACACGCACACACACACACGCACATGCATGCACGAGCACACACACACACACACACACATCACTGATGCACAGATTGTAGAAAACTAGAGTTTTAGAGCAACACAAAATATAGGACTGGATCTCACACACACACCATGACATACACACACTTTATATTATTTTAATTTCTCTACTTCTTTTCTCATTTTTACACTTTTTAAATAAAATATTATTTTCTGTCACTTCTATTATTTATTTCATGATGATGATGATGATGATGATGATTTTCAGGCATGGTGTAAAGAGTGTAATCGAGACTGGACACTAACACACACCAGGAGTTTGGATGAAATCAGAAATAAAGGAAATTAAAAGTTTACATTAAAAACTAGAGGACGTTGTACTCTCTGTAAAACAGGATGAATCTCTAATCCTAAAGGAGTATTTGGTTGGTCCCACTGAGAGAACCCTAAGAGTTCTATATAGAACCCTGTAGAACCCTACAACAGTGTTCCCTCTGCACGGGGTTCCACACAGAACTGTTTAAAGAACTGCATAAAGCCTTCATTTCATCTGGCCTGTCTGTCTCTGTCTCCCTGTCTGTCTCTGTCTCCCTGTCTGTCTGTCTCCCTGTCTGTCTCTGTCTGTCTCTGTCTCTGTCTGTCTCTGTCTGTCTCCCTGTCTGTTTCTGTCTGTCTCCCTGTCTGTCTCTGTCTGTGTCTGTCTCTGTCTGTCTCTCTGTCTGTTTCTGTCTGTCTCTGTCTCTCTCCCTGTCTTTGTCTGTCTCTCTGTCTGTTTCTGTCTGTCTCTCTGCTTGTTTCTGTGTGTCTGTCTTTATTTTTATTTTTATTCCTGTGATTCTCTCCACACACACAGAGAAATAAATCTGTGAATAATATAACATGATCTGTGGAAAATATTTATCATGAATCATTTTTCTCTTCAAAAGGAAAAATTAAACTGTCATAACAGCCTCCTGCTGTTGTCTCTGTCAATCTCTCTCTCTCTCTCTCTCTCTCTCACACACACACACACACACAGAAAGAGCGAGAGAGAGGGAGAGAGAGAGAGAAAGAGGGAGAGAGAGAGAGAAAGGGGGAGAGGGAGAGAGAAAGGGGGAGAGGGAGCGAGGGAGAGAGAGCGAGAGAGAGGGATAGAGAGAGAGAAAGAGAAAGAAGGAGAGGTCATTGTTTTCAGGGGAATTCTCTCCGGTTAGGAAACACTGTATAATACTGATTAGATATCATGTTGATTAAAAAAACAGCATTTTCATTCTTTAAATATTTATAGTTTATATCTTTTAAAGATATATATAATATTGTGTTCTGTTCCGATTTAAGATGTGAGAGAAATATCATTAATAATAATAATAATAATAATAATAATAAAATATTCGTATATTTATTACACTTATTCACCGTTTCCTGCTTTCAGCCGCTGCTTACTTCAAAGCCCCTCCCCCTCATTAATATGCACACCCTCACGCGACGTCACAAAGGAACGCTCGCGGGCCCCAGAGACCTACCGCGTGCGAGCGAACGGCCAACCGGGCTGTCACTCATGCAGAGGGGGCGTGGCTTGGCTCTGCCACATAAATAGCGACGTCTGCTGAACGAAAAGGGGGAAAAACGAGGAGCGAGTCAAAATTAGCGTATTCAAATCAGGTGAGAGAGACAGGGACGGAAGAAAGAAGTGTGCCTCACATCCGAACAAATGGAGGAAGAGCGAGGCGAGCAGATGAAACCTCTGCTAACTACAGTAAGCGCTTCATTAACTTCTTCTGAGGTGTTTCGGGGAGTTAGCCGCGAGCGCGCGCTGTTTTGTGACAGGGACCGACTCCCGAGCTGGAGTAATTATAGCATCGTTTTAGTTTCAAAAGATGAGAAAATGTGCTCATGGTGATGGTTGTGTTGCTGACAAGTTGAAGTTGAGTTGTTCAGAGGGGACGGTGTGAGAGAGAGAGAGAGAGAGAGAGAGAGAGAGAGAGGGGAAGAACACGATGAAGATGAACACGCTACACATCTCCAAACCTCTTACTATCTTTCTGTACTTTGTAGTATGTTAAAGTAGTACGCGGCCACACTGCGCATGCGCACGGCGTCTGAGCATGCGCAGTGCAGGCTGTGTTGTGGTTTGAAGCCGCGTTACTAACGACGCTATAACGGGGAACAAACGGGATGTGAAATGATGTTTTAATTCTGTTTGCTGGTTGCAGATGTGTGTTGTGGGTTTTCCTCCTGGACAGATGTTGTGGAGATGTTTAGTGAGTCTGTTACCGTGTTAGTGAGCGATAAGGAGTTGATATTTTAGGGATGAATCGGTGGGCTTGTTGTTGTTTACGTGCACGACATTAATGCACTATTTATTTATAAAGTCTCAGTATAATGTCAGTAACTGCTGTGTAATAACGCAGATTGACGGAGAAATGTTCAGCTTTTCTGACCAGTTTGCAATAAATATTGCAAAATAAACCAGTTAAGCGTTTCATTTGACTCACCCTCATATTTCACACTCCATGTGAAAGTTTATAAACTACACTATATGTCCAAAAGTATGTGCACCCCTGATCACTGCATGTAGAGCATCCCAGTCCAGATTTCTTCCCCCTTGCTGTTATAACGCGCTCCAGTCTTCTGGGAAGGATTTCCACTTGGGCCTCTTGGTTCCAGAGAAGGGAAACTGTACAGCTTCAGCGTACTGAGGCGTTCTGTACAGCAGTGCAGTACAGTACACACTGCTGCAGATATTGTGGAAACAGTTTGGGGAAGAAGCACACATGGGTGTGAGGGTCAGGGGTGCACATACTTTAGGCCGTATAGTATAAAAGTGGTGACTTGGTGAATTCGCTGTTTCTCTGTGTAACACACTGTAGTTCACCAGTTCTGTATTAAACTGCTTTTTAATGAGGATTAAACGTGTGTGTTTGGTGTTAGACATCTCAGGAGTCACAAACACTGCTGAGGAAATGTTACATTTTGTTTGTGTTGTGTTTAATGTAGTGTGACATGAGGGTGTGTGTGTGTGTGTGTGTGCGCGCGCGAGAGAGAGAGAGAGAGAGAGAGAGAGAGAGAGAGAGAGAGAGAGAGATCTCGATCAAACAGCACCGATGTTTTGTACACAGAGGGATTCAGCAGCGGGATGTGGGCTGTCTGTCTCCGTCTATCTGTCTCTCTGCCTGTTTCTGTCTGTCTCTCGCGCTGTCTGTCTCTCGGTCTCTCCTCATCTGTCTGTCTCTCGGTCTCTCCTCATCTGTCTGGCTGTGTGTGAACGTGAGCAGGGTCAGTGTGGTGATGGAAGGGGGATTTGTGGGGGATTTGTGTGTGTGTGTGTGTGTGTGTGTGTGTGTGTGTGTGTGTGTGTGTGTGTGTGTGTGTGTGTGGTTGGGGGGGTCAGTGCTGTGTGTAAATGTGCAGAGTGTAAAAATCCTCCTCACATTGAGACTCTGCTCATCATGAAAAGCAGCAGGAAGATGATGTCATCACCGAGCGCCGGCCAAAGCCACTCTCCCCTCATCATCATTATTCAGTGTGTTTACTGATCCACTCCATCAGCTCCCCCTCACAGAGACGCTTCTGCTGCACTCAGCCTTCTGCTTTCTGTTCTCTTACACACACATCACACACCGACATTACACTGATACACAGCTGCAGGAAACAACAAACTCACACACACACACACACACACACACACACACACACACACACTCATACACGTGTGTGTATATATACACACATCACACACAAACATTACACTGATACACAGCTTCAGGAAACAACACACTCACACACGCACACTCATACACATGTATATACACACATCACAAAATATATATAATCTCACAAACATAAACATACACACACACGGAGGGAGAGAGAAAGAGACAGACAGGCAGACAGACAGCTGAATGATATTTGCTAAGACTCTTCAGTGTTATTCAGAAATAAAATAATAATAATAATAATAATAATAATAATAATAAAGCAGTTTTATGCTTGTTTTTATTAAATGAACAGAATCCAGTGTCTTCACTGCACCTTATAATTCATAACAGTTTTCAGATTAAAATAAGATTCTCTTTACATTTAATTCAGTGCAAAATATAAACACCAAAAAGAAGTAATCTCTTTATATTAACAGTGAATTTTAAAAATGTTTATTATATTTATATAATAAACTGTGGACATTTGTATCGTAGGCTTTTATTAAATTAGCATTTAGAGCATGTCATAATTCCTATAAAGCTTGTGTGAGTGTGCGAGTGAGTGTGTGCGGGTGAGTGTGCGAGAGTGAGACCTCACGGTGTTACAGGAAGTGTGAGACTCACTGCTGCTATTTTCAGGATGAAGCGTTATTGGTGTAACAGTAGATTCTGAGCGATGACGTCATTCAAGCAGACACGTTTTAAATCATCCAGCTGTTGTTCCCACGTGTGTACTCTCTCTCTCACTCACACACACACACACACACACACACACACACACACACACACACACACACACACACACAGAGCAATCAGACATAACATTAAATATGGTATCTGGCACAGAGCCGTCAGCAGCAGATCCTTTAAGTCCTGTAAGTTGTGAGGTGGGGCCTCCGTGGATTGGACTTGTTTGTCCGGAACCTTCCATAGACGCTGGATCGGATTGAGATCTGGGGAATTTGGAGGTTGAGTCAATACCTTCAACTCTTTGTCATGTTCCTGAACAGTGTGTGCGGTGTGTCAGGGAGCGTTATCCTGCTGAAAGAGGACACTGATATTAGGGAACACCGTTACCATGAAGGGGTGTACTCGGGCTGCAGCGGTGTTTAGGTAGGTGGTACGTGTTAAAGTGACATCCACATGAATACAGGACCCGAGGTTTCCCAGCAGAACATTGCCCAGAGCATCACACTGCCTCCACCAGCTCGCCTTCTTCCCATAGTGCATCCTGGTGCCGTCTCTTCTCCAGGTAAGCGACACACACACACACACACACACACACACACACACACACACACACACACCTGGCCTCCACATGTTGCAAAAGAAAACGTGATTCATCAGACCAGGCCACCTTCTTCCATTACTCCATGGTCCAGTTCTGATGCTCACGTGCCCATTAAAGGAGTTTCGGTGGTGCACAGGGAGTCAGCATGGTTACTTTGACCGCTCTGCAGCTACACAGATCCATACACAACAAGCATGAACTTTTTCAGCAATTTGTGCTGCAGTAGATCTTCTGTGGGATCGGACCAGATGGGCTAGCCTTCTCTCCCCACACAGGAGAGCCTTGGGAGCCCATGACCCTGTTGCTGGTTCACCGATTGTCCTTCCTTGGACCACTTTTGGTAGGTACTAATCACTGCATACCAGGAACACCCCACAACACTTGCCGTTTTGGAGAAGCTCTGATCCAGACGTCTAGACATCACAATTTGGCCCTTGTCAGAGTCACGCAGATCCTTACACTTGCCCATTTTTCCTGCTTCCAATGTTCCATATTCTAAATCTTCACACTGAGAAAACAGATGCATTTAAGTTGGGATTTGAACTCGGGGATAGATGTGATGCTGAGACGAGTCAGAGGGAGTGAATTCCAGATGTTGGTGCTACTGAAAGACCTGCCACCCATAGTGGAGAGACAAGATGTATGGACAGGGAGCATATATTTGAACCTAGCAGTAGAATTGGCAGATAAACCCATGAGGAGAGTGCTGCAGTGGTCAAGATGTGAGGAAATAAAAGCTTGAACCAGTGTTTCAGTGTCTTTATGGTTAATGAAGAGACGGAGGTGAGGAATGAGTCGCAGGTGAAGGAATCCAGTTTTAGAAACAGAGTTTATGTGAGATTCAAAGGTGATGGAGGGATCAGAGATGATGCCTGAATATTTGACAGTGCTGGACGGTTTAATGAGCGTGCTGGCAATGTCACAGGTAAGGTCGTAGAGGATATTTGTAGTAAGAGTTGGTGTTCTGGTAACAATGATCTCAGTTTTAATTCATTGATGCACACTGATAGTGGACCGGTCTGGAGAGCGGGAGAAGATCTACAAGCTGTGTAGAGTTGAAGGTCATCAGTATAACAGCGGTGACCGACACCGTGACGGTGAACCCGTTGACCCGAAGGCAGTGTATATATAGTGAACAGTAGAGGTCCAGGCACCGATCCCTGAGGGACACCTCATTTCAGAGATACAGCAGGCGACTGATAATCCTGCATAGAAATGTAGAACTGTCTGTCTGTGAGATAAGAAGTGAGACAGGAAAGAGCAGCACCCGTGACACAGATATCCACCAGACGGGAGAGAGTAAACCATGAGAGACGATATCAAAAGCAGAACTAAGATGGAGTAATAGAAGGATAGAAAGAGAAGCGGAGTCACTAGAGAGTAGCAGGTCATTGATGACCCTTACGAGGACAGTTTCGGTACCGTGTAGAGGACGGAAGACAGACTGAAAGGGGTCGAAGAGGTTATTTTGAGCAAGGAAAGATAGGAGCTGCGAGGCAACAGTACGTTCCAATATTTAGGAAATGACCTGTTAATAATAATAATAATAATAATAATAATAATAATAATAATAATAGGCAAATGTATATACACACACAACTCTCTCTCTCTCTCTCTCTCTCTCTCTCTCTCTCTGTGTTCTCTCTCTCTCTCTCTCTCTCTCTCTCTCTCTCTCTCTCTCTCTCTCTCTCTCTCTCTCTCTGAGATATAAATAACTGCTATATTTAGGTCTTTGCTATTGAAGTGCCTGGTCTCACACACACAGGAAACTCTTTCTGTTCAGTACAGCAGTGTGTGTGGTCATACAGGTGATTCTCGTGTGTGTGTGTGTGTGTGTGTGTGTGTGTGTTTATTCACTCACTGTGTGTCTCAGCAGTGATGCAGGATTTCTGGGGTGATGATGTGAGACACATACGGGGGTTGCCTATTTTCTCTGTACGTTTCTCACGGTGTGTGTGTGTGTGTGTGTGAGAGCGTGAAAGTGCACGCAAGACTGCGTGCGCGAGTGTTCTGTGTTTGCCCTTTGGGGTGAAAGCCGATACCCCAGCCCTGAGGAAGTCTGGGACAGTGGCCATGTTTGAATGGGAGCAGGAGTGACCGGTCTAACTGCATGTCTGAGGCGTGCAGGCTTTTCCTCTTTCCTCAGCAGGTGTTAATCTTCACCTGGAGCTTTAATTATCTGCCCGTTTACGCAGAAGCCTGTATTAATTGTGATTAGGAAAAAAAATACGACTCGATTTTATATTCCGTCAGTTGTCATATGAGAGGAATGAAATGATTAAATGAATAAATCTTAAATAAAACCGTGAGCGTCAGTTTGCACTTTTTCATTTCATTTCCTTTAATAAGCTCTAAACTTCTCACACTGTTTAAGGTGTGTTAAGCTCCATCCTCTCAATGTTTATTGGTTAACCAATCACAGTCCTCTAAAAGGAATAGTATAGGTACATTTCGGATGTCCCACGTGGCGTTCCTGAGTATGTAGTGTCCGAATGGGACGGGAATGATGATCATTTCAGAGCATGCAGTGCTGACTCACTCATGCTGGTTTAGAGGTGTGTGTGTGTGTGTGTGTGTGTGTGTGTGTGTGTCACATCCTCTAAAGCAGGAGCTGAGAAGTGAGAAACGGAAACAAGGAAACCCGTTCAAGAAATGAGACGCAGGCTCATACTGTCTGCTGACAAATTACACCTGTTTCTTGTTTTGCACTTTCCTTATTTGGTCGTTACTTCCTGTTCAGGTCACTACTCATTCTCTCGTGACTGGTTCCTTGGTATTCTGGCTTCCTTCTTTAAACCGGTCTGATTTCCTGAGAAGTCTGTTATAAACACAGTACACACACACTGTCATGGTTTATTCTTTTGCAAGTGTTCATCTCTCTCTCTCTCTCTCTCTCTCTCTCTCTCTTTTTCTCAGGGTAATGATGATGAAGCCGTAGTGGACATGGGGAAGACGAGCTCCACCATCCACACTAACTTTGAGAAGGAGGAGCTTGAAAGTAAGCCACACCCCCTCACACACTAGCCTAACATGTTTTCTGAACTATTCTGGCTTTGTATTGAACACTTTGTGGTTTAGGACGCAGCCGGTGACCGTGTTTTAATAAAGGTTTATTGACCCATTTTGCCTGCGGCTGTGTCCCAAACCACCATACCAACCAGACCAACTCCCGAGTGCGATAAAACTGTTCTTCACTTGTACTAAGTTAGCACTGTTTAGACAAACTATTCAGCGCATTAAAATGTGGTTTGGGACGCAGCCGATCCCATGACAACGTTAGCAAGTGTGTGCTCTGGTCTCTTCATGGCTCCATCCTAAATTTCCAAAACAATTCTGTCAGTGATGTCAGCCTCAGTACATGCATGTTAATAAGTGCTACTATATGTGCTGTGGACGTGCCCTAGTTACTATGGCAACCGCCTGTGGCTGTGTCCTAAACTAGACTCCACTGTACTATATAAGCTGAAGTTCTACACCACATCACCCCACAGTTACACCACACACGTACATTCGTGTTTAAGCGTACCACTTTGACTAAATATTTAGTGCATTCGTGGGGCAATTAGTTACGTGCGGCGCTTATTGATGATGTCATTACACTGCTCACTGGATGTTTTATGAAACGTGCAGGAACAGAATGAGTGTGCTGGTGTTAATGCTGGCAGAGCCCATGAGCTGACTCCTCTCTCCCTCTTTCTCTCTCTCAAACACACACACACACACACACAGGGAGCTTTAATAGCATTAAGCAGGATTAGTCCATGTTTCCAGATCACACTAATTAAACAGGAGCGGTTACACTCCCCTCTACACTGAGCTTTATTTAAACCCATTTATTACACACATCCCAAAAAACATTCTCATCGTGTTCCCGTTACAGGACCGTAAACACGCACCGCCAGATCAGAGTGTTCTGACGGAACACTGCCGCTGTCTGAGTGCAGTTCTGTTTAAAAAGTTGTGGAGAGAATTTCTGAGTGAACAGAAAAGTAAGTGTTTTAAACCCGAATATAAATCTGTGTGAGTCTGTGGGTGCTGCAGTGGTGCGCACTCCTCCTGTTCCCTAACTAGGGATGTTGCGTAAAGTTGTGTGTGTGTGTGCTCAGGTGTGTAACAGGGTTAAATCCCGGGTGTGATCATCTGATCCGATGTGGCTGATTACAGCTTCACGTGCGCAGAGATGACGGGCGATTTCCTCATCACGTTATACCGTCACGTGCCTCCTGACTCAGTCGATTACTCGATTATAAGAGTTAACCAGTAGATCATTAAGTGTAGCATAATCACGTCTCATTACTATACTGCAGTGTGTGTGTGTGTGTGTGTGTGTGTGTGTGTGTGTGTGTGTGGGGTGTTTTATTAAAGAACACCACATCATACTCTTTAACAGCTGCTTATGTTTATAGCTGCCAGAACACGAGTGCGAACAGGAACTAACTTGTTTCACTGAACATTCAATGTAACTATAAACGGATAAAAAGCGTGATGTCGTTCATTAATAAATGAAACGTTGTAGATCTCTGTGGAGAGGGAGGAATAGAAGACTGGAGAGGGAGCAGGTTATAGGAAAATAATCCAGTTCTGGTGACGAGTCCCTCCTGCATCACACCACCGCACCGCTCAGGGGGAGAGGAGTGATCGGGTCGCGTCGAGGGTGCAATCAGATTAAAAACCACCGCTCGTTAGAGTTTTTAATCCTAATGCACACCTTTCACCCTCGCACCTCACCACTGCTGCCTCCGGCTGCCTGCTGCTTTCTTCCTCTTATTTTCTCACTTAGATATCAGTTATATCCAGCGCTCAATTTGTTCCTGTTGTAGTTTTTTTTTTCTCGGTTGGTTTTGGAGCGAAGCCATGTTTTTGTATTTTTTTTTTTTTTTTTTTTGTGTTTAAAAAACAAACAAACATTTATGTGCTGTATTGGAGCTGTAACTGACCTCTGCCCCGGGGGGCGCTCTCCACTGCAGTCTGTTTATTTTACTCCACATCCCCGTCTCCTCCACACTTCCTCCTGCACCCATGCTGCTCTTTACTCTGTCTGTGTGTGTGTATGTGTGTGTGTGTGTGTGTGTGTGTGTGTGTATGTGTGTATGTGTGTGTGTGTATGTGTGTATGTGTGTATGTGTGTGTATGTGTGTGTATGTGTGTGTATGTGTGTGTATGTGTGTGTATGTGTGTGTATGTGTGTGTATGTGTGTGTATGTGTGTATGTGTGTGTATGTGTGTGTATGTGTGTGTATGTGTGTATGTGTGTGTATGTGTGTGTATGTGTGTATGTGTGTATGTGTGTGTGTGTGTGTGTGTGTGTGTGTGTGTGAGAGAGTAATGTAGTGTTAGTGTAAAATATTTTGCACAGAGACGGTAATCAGTGCAGTGTGGTGTTCAGTTTCTCGGAAAACTTTCCCACAGCTAAAGCACACACACACACACACACACACACACACACACACACACACACACACACACACACACACACACACACACACACACACACAGAAGGCGAGAGACGGCTTATTAGGGATTGAGAGGATTGAATTAAAGGTGCCCTTTGTTGGTTATTAAAACTGATTTGACTCGGTGTCACAGCGTTCCTGCTTCTTACATCACGCTTTGAGCTAAATTACTTAAAATAATAATAAAGTCTGAGTAACGGTGCTCCGAGGAAAAGAGCAGGAACATTTCAGCTCGACTTTAAACCAGAAAAATCAGTGTGCGTTCTGCACAGGTGCGATCCCTACTGTAACACATCCTGGTGTAGCTCATCAGCTCATTAACACACCCTTCATAAGCACACACACACACACACACACACACACACACACACACACACACACTCACTATCAGGATGGTCCGAGTTTGTTATTGATGGTGGCGTCTGTAATAAAATGGGCGTCTGATAAAACATTCCTGTGAACAAACCCAGCGTGATCAGAAAGCGTGTTCCTCTCACGCCGGGCCGCTGAGGCACGCCTGGTCACATGATCACGTCATGGCTCAGACGTTTATCTACAGGACACAACAGTCATGATATTGTGTCCGATATAAAGGAGGCTTTTATCCCCGTCATTGTCGTCGTCATCATCATCATCTTTATTCCCGCTGCTGACGTCCTGCTGCTTTCATTTACATTTTATTTACATATTTGATGTTTTATCAGCAGACGGAATAGAGTCTGTAAAGTTTATAAAACATACAGCCCATAAACGTTGAGGGAGATATTATTACAGCGGTGTATGACGGTGTGCATGAGATCAAAGTGCAGACTTTCAGCTTTAATTTACGTCCAGATCGGGTGAACGGTGTAGGAACTACAGCACTGTGTGTATCCGGCTCCTCCCCCTTTTAAAGGACCAAAAGTAAACGGACATGACTAACGATCATAAATTAAATGTTTTGTTTTTTTTAGTTTTTTTCTTTACTTGGTTACGAATCAACAGCGGTCAGTGACTTCCTGACGTCTGGAACCCACACACATCAGCAGACGCTGGGTTTCCTCCATGCTGAAGCTCTGCCAGGTCTTTACTGCAGCGGTCTTCACTTCCTGCTTGTCCTCGTTCTTCAGTTTTAGCTTCAGCAAGTGAAACGCAGCTCCGCTGGATTCAAGCCAGGTGGAATGACCTGCACTGTGAAGCTCCATCCTGTGCGTTTTGAAACATGTCTGAATGTGAGCAGATATTCATCCTTTAAATACAACAGAACCGGTTCTGCTGGCAGCCGGACCACGCCCACGCCATACGATGAGGTGGCACGCTTCCGATCATCAGCAGTTCCTTCCCTTCTCCATTCTCTTCCCATCATTCTGCTGCAAGTTGATCTTCACCTCGTGTGCTCTTTACTTTTAAGGATGTATTAAATAGATTTAATTGAATGATTTAGAATAAAACATCTGTGTGTAAAATTCCAGTCTGGATTAGTGCCCAGTGGGAAACAGTCTGAGATTTGTGCAGGAAGTTTCTCAGGTGTGGAGAGAAACGGACACTGCGATCAGGATGGAAATCAAATCACGCTCACACCTGTGGAGGATGGAGTTTCCCCGGAGTCTAAAGAACAACCTTGATCCCATCCTAGCAGGGAATTAGTGGCCTAGCACGCGTTTTAACCTCAGGAGGGGGTTTAACACACACCTCCACACACCCCAGCGCATGATAACGCACCATTATGGAGGATAAAGTGTGTGTGTTGGAGCGCATTACTGCAGATTAGTGTGTCTTCATACTACTGCTGTGTTTTCCACTCTCGTGTGTCCTGATGAAACCTGTCTGATTCAGCTCTGCATGAAGGAGAGAAGCGCCGTGGTGCTGCTACCCGGCCGTGGTGCTGCTACCCGGCCGTGGTGCTGCTACCCGGCCGTGGTGCTGCTACCCGGCCGTGGTGCTGCTACCCGGCCGTGGTGCTGCTACCCGGCCGTGGTGTTTGTTGTTATTAATGTTTTCTATTCATACCAATTACATTCCATTTCCATTGCTCAGTCTGAAAGGTGACGTAAGGGGATTTCTGACTCTGATGCTGCTGCGTTTTGGCTAGGCCGTATGTTCACCATGTTTATGAGGAAATTCCTAATAAACATCTTCATTGAGTCGTAAAATGTTGATGTTCTGCAGTGGTTCTGTCTTGCTACCGCTTTTTTTATACTATTGCTGTGTTTTTATTGGCATCATTGGATGTTCTCCACATTCCAATGTCCACATTTCCCCGACTGCCTAGCAGCGGTGTTCTCGACCCGTGAGCGCATCGTGTCACTTCACGTTTAGACGCATGGAGAGATTTATCTATTTTGTGTACGTTGTGTTGTTAGGTCACAGAGCCGTGTATGTCGGGGTCCACGTCCCTTTGGGGCGACAAAGCAGGAGACGGCATCGACATCGAGGACACAGACACCACCGCAAACGGAGAGACAGAGGCTCGGAGCGCGAGGACGGACGAGAGTCCCCCACAAACGGTAACACACTCTCACTATCTCTCTCTCTCTCTCTCTCTCTCTCTCTCCCGTGTGCACACACACACACAAACACACAATGTACCTAATGACCTAGTGTGGTTTTTTTTTTTTTTTTTTTTTTTTTGACGGTCACTCCTATTATTGCCTAATTTAGTGCACTAAATAGTGAACATGATTCTCTAGGGAGTAACATTGGCCTTCCTCTTCCTCAGACACTCCTTCTCAGCGGGTTCAGTTTATTCTGGGCACTGAGGATGATGATGAAGAGCACATTCCCCATGACCTGTTCACCGAGCTGGATGAGCTGCACTTCCTCAATGGAGAGATGTACGAGTGGAAGGAGATGGCCAGGTACACACACACACACACACACACACACACACACGCAATAACCAGTATCACGCACACTCATATATGTATTTGTGTGTGTGTGTGTGTGTGTGTGTGTGCGCACAGGTGGCTGAAGTTTGAGGAGGACGTGGAGGATGGAGGTGAGAGGTGGAGTAAGCCGTATGTAGCCACTCTCTCGCTCCACAGCCTGTTCGAGCTCCGCAGCTGCATCATGAACGGCACCGTGCTGCTCGACATGAGGGCGAACACCATCGACGAGATCGCAGGTACGTGTTTCACGTGTAGCTTCGTTCGCCTCGGTGCCGCTCGGTGTGTGAGAGTTTGTGTGTTTCTTTTCCTGTGCTTTGGGTTCAGACATGATCATCGACAGCATGGTGGCGTCACAGCAGCTGGACGAGTCTCTGATGGAGAAGGTTCGGGAGGCCGTGCTGAAGCGACATCATCACCAGAGCGAGAAGAAGCTGAGCAACCGCATCCCGCTCGTGCGCTCCTTCGCTGATATAGGCAAGAAACACTCGGACCCGCACTTACTTGACCGAAACGGTGAGACACACGCACGCACACACGTTCACCCCTCATTGTAAAAATATCATTACACACAGAGCCTCGCTCCCAAAACATACAGGTTTAACTGTTCTCACTCGGACCATCTACTTCCTGTCCACTCAAACAACAAACACAAGCGGTAAACAATGGGGACGTGTGTGTGTGTGTGTGTGTGTGTGTGTGTGTGTGTGTGTGTGTGCGTGCGTGTTGACTTGCACGCGTGTGTGTGTGCTGACTTTTGTGTGTATGTACATTATGTATGTGTGTGTGCACGCGTGTGTGTTTGCTTGCATGTGTGTGTGCTGATTTCTGTGTGTGTGTGTGTGTGTGTGTGCTGATTTCTGTGTGTGTGTGTGTGTGTGTGTGTGTGTGTGTGTGTGTGTGTGTGTGCTGATTTTTGCATGTGTGTGCACGCGTATCATATTTCTGCACGTGACCCCGCCACTATTTAATTTGATTTCACTCCACTGCATTTTCCTTCATGTGCATGACTAAACTCCGCCTAGTCTTCCTTCATTCTGTTCATCTTTTATTCATCCTCATCTTCCTCTTTTGCTCTGCCCTAAAGGGGAGGGGCTCTCCGCCTCCCGCCTCTCACTTAGGAGACTCTCCTCCCTCCCCCAGACCTGCTGGGCGTCCCGAGACTCTCGTGGCTCCTTCGTGCTCAACTTTCTGCAGCCACAGTTGAGCCCAGCCCCTTCTATGAACACCACACAGGCCACGCCCCCTACCTCCCGCCCCACCTCCTCACGGGTGCCTGAGCTGCTCGTGTGTGGTGGACAGATGGACAACATCCCGCAGGTAGTGCTGTTCCCACCTGAGGAGGAGGAGGAGTCTCAGTTTTGTGACTCTGCCCACTGTGAGGCGGAGGGGGTGGTGGCTGGCCCCGCCCAGAACTTCCTGCTCCTGGCCCCGCCTTTAGAAGGCAAATATTATCCAGTGTTTAGCATGGGATTTCTCTCTCACTGTCTCTCTCTGTCTCTCTGTCACTGTCTCACTCACTGTCTGTCTCCGTCACGCTGCCTATTTATCTGTCTCACTGTTTGTCTCTCTTAGATTCTCTCTCATTCTCACTGTCTCTCTCTCTCTCTATCTCTCTCCATCTCTCTATCTCTCTCATTCTTATCTTTTTGTAGTTATTTTTCCCCTCTGATGTTTTCAGTCTTATGTTTCATTTTTTTGTCTAGTTCAGATGTAATCAGGTGCCAATTTTGTACTGTGTGGGGTGTGTGTGTGTGTGTGTGTGTGTGTGTGTGTGGGGATCATTGTTTGTTTACGTTATCACACTGACTATGTACACACAGTCTCAGTGGGCAGATAACGCTACACCAGTGGGGCTTCCTCTCCCTGTCTGTCTCTCCCTGTCTGTCTGTCTTTCAGTTCAGTAGTGCTTTATTGGCATGAATGTTTAAATCACATTGTTGGAGTTTTAAACACTGTATCACACACTCCTGCCCTGTTACAGTCAGTGAGACACTGAAGCTGTATTACGCCTTTGAGTTTGTACAAAAAAAATAATTTAAAAAAAGCTTGTTAATGAGAGACAGCAGACATAAAACACACACACACCCACAGGTCTGGTTGCGTCTTGCTGTGTGATGTCTCCTCGTCTGTGACTGATCCGTGTACACACTGTTTCCCCCGTCAGGTGTTTGAGTTATTTGATGTTTTACTCAAAGTGTCTCTTCTTTTGACTCGGACTGAATGATGTGTTTTATACAGCACTGAGGGATTATTAACACACTGAGTGTGGAACATA
>NC_030438.2:20445868-20458368 GCF_001660625.3 Ictalurus punctatus
TATTTATTTATTATTATTATTATTATTTCAGATATTTTTCAGTTTCACACTGTACAAGTTTACACTGAACATTGCTTCAGATGTCAGTGCTGCACATTTTCTATAAGTAAAATATTAACAACTTTCTTTCTCTCTCTCTCTCTCTCTCTCTCTCTCTCTCTCTCTCTCTCTCTCTCAGATGTCGGTGCTCTCCACCTTTAAATGCCACACCTGAGCTTACGAACCTGTGGAGTCAGAGCAACTTCACTCCCGATTCCATCAACTGGAGCGAACTGAATGTGTCTGTAAGTGTGCGGGTGTGTGTGTGTGTGTGTGTGTGTGTGTGTGTGCGCGTGGGGGGGTCCACTGTAGACCGCCCTGTTCTAAAACTGTCTGTATTAATGTGTGTGTGTGTGTGTGTGTGTGTGTGTGTGTGTGTGTGTGTGTGTGTGTGTGTGTGTGTGTGTGTGTGTGCGTGTGCGCGCATGCGTGTGATGTACGTTGTACAGACATGTAAGAAGCTGCAGGGTGTGTTTGTGGGTCCGGCCTGCAGTGATCACGGCCCCTTCATCCCTGACGTCCTGTTCTGGTCCATCATCCTCTTCTTCACCACCTTCTTCCTCTGCGCCTTCCTCAAACAGTTCAGGACCAAACACTACTTTCCCACCAGGGTCAGCTATGGAATTAATAAAACCATTCATTAGTCATTTCTGCTCAGAAATATTTACAGTGATGATGATGATGATGATGATTGTCTGGTCATGACCTTTGACCCCTGTGTGTTCCACGCCGTCGGCTGTGCAGATTCGCTCTGCGATCAGTGACTTTGCGGTTTTCCTCACCATCCTGTTCATGGTGCTGTTGGATTACCTAGTGGGGATTCCTTCACCCAAACTCAACGTCCCCGACACCTTCCAGGTAACGTCTCAGTGTTCGTGTTGAGTTTAACATTAGAGATCAGTTGACGTTCACGGCTCTAAACTAGACCATGTGAAGTAACTGTTCTGTTCCGCAGTGACGCTCTACAGTACACTAACACTTCTGACTAACACCGGAGTCTCTGAACACCTCTGTTCTGAATTTGACGAGGAGAATCTCTCCCGTTCCTCTTTAAATGCTCTGCTCACGTCGTCTGCATTTTCTTTTTAAAGCGAGTCGTGTTGTCGGTTCACTAATCGGAGCAGAGACGGTAAATCAAACGAGAAATCTTTGGAAGTATGGTGTGAAATCTCCATTCTCGCTCTGGAGCTAGTCTCCGGTCCGATGTCTGTGTGAGATTGGATAAACTGAACAACCGGACCAGAGTTCCTCGACTACAGACGTTATATTTATCATACGCACCTACAACAGATGATGATACCTGGCTCACAGGAACATTTACACAACAATAAAACATCCACAGTGTCTTCTTTATTATATATATATATATATGTGTGTGTGTGTGTGTGTGTGTGTGTGTGTGTGTGTGTGTGTGTGTGTGTGTGTGTGGTGTGTGTGTGTGTGTGTTCAGCCCACCTCTGAAGGCCGTGGTTGGTGGATGACTCCGTTGGGTTCGAACCCCTGGTGGACGATGTTAGCGGCGGTGATTCCTGCTCTGCTCTGCACCATCCTCATCTTCATGGACCAGCAGATCACCGCCGTCATCATCAACCGCAAAGAGCACAAGCTCAAGGTCTCTCTCTCTCTCTCTCTCACACTCACACACACACACTCTCTCTCTCACACACACTCTCTCACACGCACACACTCTCACACTCACACACACACACACACACAGTGCTCTGTTCTCCTGGTCATCATGAACAGATGAATCCTGCATGGAACAGATGAATCCTGCATGATATTTACGTGTGTGTGTGTGTGTGTGTGTGTGTGTGTGTGTGTGTGTGTGTGTGTGTGTGTGTGTGTAGAAAGGCTGTGGGTATCACCTGGACCTGCTGGTGGTGGCGGTGATGTTGGGCGTGTGCTCGGTGATGGGCTTGCCGTGGTTCGTAGCTGCCACCGTTCTCTCCATCTCGCATGTGAACTCCCTGAAGGTGGAGTCTCAGTGCTCAGCTCCGGGGGAACAGCCCAAATTCCTGGGAATCCGAGAGCAGAGAGTCACCGGCTTCATGATCTTCATCCTCATGGGCTTATCCGTCTTCATGACCTCCGTGCTCAAGGTGACACACACTAACACAAGTCCTGTGTGTGTGTGTGTGTGTGTGTGTGTGTGTGTGTGTGTGTGTGTGTGTGTGTGTGTGTGTGATTTCAAGCTTGACGTGGTGTTCTTGTCTCCACAGATCATTTGTGTTTGTCTAGAAATAAATTCTTAAAGTGAGTAAACTGGTCTGCTGATAGCTCCGATAGTGTTTCAGGCTTGAAGGGAGTAAACATTTTCTGTAAATAGGTTTAATAATCTTATATTTGGTTTATCGTGGTCTTTATAATAGGGAATATCAGATAAATGACTATATTTGAGATATATTTTCATTTGCTAAGACATCAGTGTGAATTTCTTTTTCTAGATAGAAGAATCTCTGGTGACCCCACAGCTACCTTCAATTACAGCCGTATGAGCACATGTTAATGTGTGTGTGTGTGTGTGTGTGTGTGTGTTTACTCAGTTTATCCCCATGCCGGTGCTGTATGGAGTTTTCCTCTACATGGGTGCTTCGTCCCTTAAAGGCATTCAGGTAAACTTTATTTATTTATTTATTTATTTATTTATTTATTTATTTATTACAGTTCTCAGGCTTTTCTCTCGCCTCTGCGCTGTTGTATATTGATGAAGGGGCGGAGTATCCGAGTGACACCCGTGTTTAATCTAAACACGCCCTGTGAAAGCCCTCTGAAGTGACGGGGTGTGTGTGTGTGTGTGTGTGTGTGTGTGTGTGTGTGTGTGTGTGTGTGTGTGTGTTCTGCTGCAGTTCTTTGACCGCATTAAGCTGTTCGGGATGCCCGCTAAGCACCAGCCTGATCTGATCTACCTGCGCTACGTTCCTCTGTGGAAGGTCCATGTGTTCACCTTCGTGCAGCTCACCTGCCTCGTGCTGCTGTGGATCATCAAAGCCTCGGCCGCCGCCGTCGTCTTCCCCATGATGGTAAACGTTTCAGTAATTATCCATCACACTCGGAGACCGCGGAGCGAGCGGCTCCACGAACTCTTCACTTCAGTGTACAGAGAAAAACCAATGATCTGAGTACAACACGATGAAGAACTTCCTGCTACATCAACTTTCACTTTCTTAACTTTTAGTCACACACACACACACACACACACACACACACTAATTGTGCGTTATTGTCTCTACTGCTTTGGACAAATATTAGCGATGGAGTATAGTTAAAGGTGTGTGTGTGTGTGTAGGTCTTGGCGCTGGTGTTTGTGCGGAAGCTTCTAGATTTCTGCTTTACGAAGCGAGAGCTCAGCTGGCTGGACGACTTGATGCCAGAAAGCAAGAAGAAGAAGGAGGACGACAAGAAGCTCGCCAAAGAGGTATAATAATAATAATAATAATAATAATAATAATAATAATAATAATACATTTGTATGCCTGTGGCATTAACTTTACTATAACTATCTCAGATTTCCTCTTTACAGTACACAATTGTCTGTGTGTGTGTGTGTGTGTGTGTGTGTGTGTGTGTGTGTGTGTGTGTGTGTGTGTGTGTGTGTGATTAGGCAGAGCGAATGTTGAAGGATGAAGAAGTGATGGAGTACGACAGCGACAACCTGCTCAGCATCAAAGCCCTCAAAGTCAGGTTAGTCTTCATAAATCCTTCTTTAGTGTTGTAAGCTCCGCCCCTTCCAGTTTCTGGTCCACAGGAAGTAAACGCGTTCCTGGTGTTAATGCGCGTTAGGTAATAAAATCAGAGATTTCTTTACGAATTAGTGGTGTGATGAAGACAGTAAACACACCCAGAGGGTTTTTTGTTGCTTCCTGAGCTCTTATCGAGGTGTTTCTCTCGAGCAGATCGGACAGCGTGACCTCTGACCTCGTGTGAGGAGGAAGTGACCTCACTGGTTCGTGGTTTTGTTGTTTATTTTATCGGTGGTTAATCAGAGCGGTGATTAACGCTGCAGCGTGACTGCATGCTGCTGAACTCTCGCTTCCTCACACACTCCTCACTCTCTCTCACACACACACACACACACACACACACACACACACACACACACACACACACACTCCTCACAGCAATGTCCGCCTACACACACACACACACACACACACACACACACACTCCTCACAGCAACGTCCGCCTACACACACACACACACACACACACTCCTCACAGCAACGTCCGCCTACACACACACACACACACACACACACACACACACACACACACACACACACACTCCTCACAGCAACGTCCGCCTACACACACACACACACACACACACTCCTCACAGCAACGTCCGCCTACACGCGCGCACACACACACACTCCTCACAGCAACGTCCGCCTACACACACACACACACACACACACACACACACACACACACACACTCCTCACAGCAACGTCCGCCTACACACACACACACACACACACACACACACACACACACACACACACTCCTCACAGCAACGTCCGCCTACACACACACACACACACACACACACACACACACACACACTCCTCACAGCAACGTCCGCCTACACACACACACACACACACACACACACACACACTCCTCACAGCAACGTCCGCCTACACACACACACACACACACACACACACACACACACTCCTCACAGCAACGTCCGCCTACACACACACACACACACACACACACACACACACTCCTCACAGCAACGTCCGCCTACACACACACACACACACACACACACACACACACACTCCTCACAGCAACGTCCGCCTACACACACACACACACACACACACACTCCTCACAGCAACGTCCGCCTACACACACACACACACACACACACACACACACACACACTCCTCACAGCAACGTCCGCCTACACACACACACACACACACACACACACACACACTCCTCACAGCAACGTCCGCCTACACACACACACACACACACACACACACACACACACACACACTCCTCACAGCAACGTCCGCCTACACACACACACACACACACACACACACACTCCTCACAGCAACGTCCGCCTACACACACACACACACACACACACACACACACACACACACACACACACACTCCTCACAGCAACATCCGCCTACACACACACACACACACACACACACACACACACACTCCTCACAGCAACGTCCGCCTACACACACACACACACACACACACACACACACACACACACTCCTCACAGCAACGTCCGCCTACACACACACACACACACACACACACACACACACACACACACACACACACACACTCCTCACAGCAACGTCCGCCTACACGCACACACACACACACACACACACACACACACACACACACACTCCTCACAGCAACGTCCGCCTACACACACACACTCCATACCGACGTCCGCCTTCACACTCCACACGCACTCCTCTCTCACTCACACTCACACACACACACACACACACACACACACACAGGTCATTATAACTGCTCATAATGCTTCATCATTCAGTAACAGTGCTGAGTAAAAGCATTTCTATAAACTCTAATAATGCCTCATAAAGCTCCAGTAATGTCCCATCATGCACTTCCTGGTTTATCAAGACTTCCTGTCCTGGTCTCCACATGCCCTTGTCCACTATCCCTTCATTAAGTGCCCTCGGACTGCGCTCTAAAGAGCTAGGGATTGTTCTGTTCATTTACCCAGAATGCATTGCGCTGTGTCATTGTAACACTAGATGTGTAGATGGTGTTTAGACCTCTGATGGAAACATACTCGTGAGTTACACACTCCCGAGGGTCATGGGGAAGTGGACGAGGGTGTGTGGTGTACAGTACTGGAACACTGGGCTGGTGTGTGAACCTGTGTGTGTGTGTGTGTGTGTGTGTGTGTGTGTCTGTAGCTCTGACCCGTCTGTGGTCAACATTACTGATGAAATGGCCAAAACCAGCATGTGGAAAGCTGTGAACTCTGACCCCTCCAAAGGGCTCAAATATAGAGAAAGGTAGATATACCTCCCTCCTTCCTCTTTATCCTCATCATCATCCTCTTCTTCCTCCTCATCCTCAACCTCCCCCCCCCCCTTTTTCTGTCTAGCTCTCTGTGCTTGTTTCTGTTCATCTGTCTGTCTAAGAATGGAAATCTAATGTTGTAATTTTCTGTATTCCTGTGCGTGTGTGCGTGTGTGCGTGTGTGCGTGTCTTCTCTGCAGTGATAAAAGCCCTAGCATTAAAATCACAGTGGATGATGTAGACGGGGGGATGTTTTTGGACACGGAGACATCGCTATGACGACGGAGAGAGCCGAACCTCTGAGAGGAGAGAGACGAGTTTCTCACAGCAAAGGCCAAATGAGTTCCGGAGGAAACATGCTCACACTGCCCTGTTTTATCTCTTGCACACACACACAGACACACACAGTGATTAAATGTAAGCAGTGTGTAGTGACAGCTGAGGTACGTCATCACACACATGAGAGCCCCGCTCCCACAATGTCCAACTACACACCACTTCTTTTTTTTTTTTTTTTTTTTAATTATTTTTTTAATAATTTATTTTAAAGGTAAGTGTTTTAAAGGCGAGACGTCGTGCTGTGGGTTTAGAGGCGAGTCTGTCATTCCGCTGATGATGTAACGCTACACGCTAAACTGGTGGTTATAGGCTTCCATTCCGTGTTAGCGGCATTAGCCTCGTAGCTTGGGTTCGTCACACCGAGAGCTCGTCTCCGCTGACCCCGTGTTCAGGCCGTTACTTTTTATTTACATTATATACTTCTTGTAATGTTGCTCTTCTGGGACTGTTAAATGGTGTAAAGCTGAAAGGTGGCGTTTTTTGTGTGTGTGTGTGTGTGTGTGTGTGTGTGTGGACTCTTCACAGAAAAATGAAAAATTCACTTCTATATTTAGGAACTGTAAACGGTTCTGTGTTTAACATCGCCAGAAAATCCCTCATGTCCTGTTTACATGGAATCAGTGTGTGTGTGTGTGTGTGTGTGTGTGTGTGTGCGCGCGCGCGTCTGGAACCCAGCGTTAGTGCTGATGTTAGCGCTCCAGTTATTTTAAATACGACGGGTTCTCTTTACATTCTTTCCGTGTTTTTTCTGTGTTCATCATCGGATTAAATTGACTCATTAGCGCCCCCTCAGGACAGTCACGTGAACGCCACAGTCGCACCAGAATGTGTTTGCGTTCTTTTATTTTTTAAAAGAAAGGTAACTGTTACATAACACATCGTGCCTGGTATTTATATATAATAAAGAAACCCGAAATTATCTGTGATTTTTTTTTTTATTTGTACTTTTTAGGCTGCTCAGTTTGAAACTGTTCATTAAGTTATTAGACGTTATTAATGAAGTATTTAAAGTTTTATTATTTTAGGTTAGATTTAAATTTCATTTCAGATGATTCCTGGGTTTTTTTCTCAGCTGTTCTGTTTTAAAAACATGATTTTTTTTTTTTTTTTTTAGTTTTTTAGCCGTTTGTGTCTCGGACGTAACGGCGCTCGTCTTCCTTTTGAAGATTCAGAACAAGTATTTTTACTCCACTGTGCTGCAGGTTCTCTCTCAGTTCCTCTGTAACGCTGCTCCTTTTCACACGGCGGATCATCGTGTACATTTCTGTAGCCTTCAGCAGACTGTTTATAAAACTGTATTCATACAGGAGTGTGTTTTGTAAAACCTCTACACAGAATTGTTCAATAAAAGCAGTAAAGTTGTTAAAGTGACTTCTGTTCCTCTTTATTGCGTTTAGTTTCTGGACTGTTGATGAAAATCAGGTGTTGGCGTTCCGTCTTCGTCTCGGATGCTTTTTAATGTTAAACACGTGACTCGTGTTCGGTGTAAATAAACGAGACGCCACAAAATTGTGCAAAATTACAAATAACTTTTATTCATAAAATACAGTCGGCCTCGGCCGTCAGGGGAAACTCCACACGTTACGCTTATTTCAGTCCAAATTCTCTGTTCAGCTGCAGGATTTCCTCACGCTGGTCTCAAGGACAATTCTTTTACAGTCAGAATAAAAAATAAAGAAATGTGACCCAAACAAAGTCGCTCTGCAGCATGGTGGCGTGGTTCAGAATCGCAGTGCATCATGGGAAATTGTCTAAGATTTAAATCGGGGCCGCGTTCGCAAAAATCACAGCACTGACATTTCTTCTGAAATCAGCGGAGAGGAAATTTTACAGAAGAATAAACGGTGTGTGATCTAGAAGCTGAAAGTGGCTCGTAACATCTGAATGTGTAAAAATGTTCAAATAAATCATTTCTTGTGTGAGAAGAATTCCTAAAGTGTCTGAGCGCTCGGGAGAAGCTGCTTAAGAGCTGCTTTCACACACAAAAACTAATGCTTTATTAATTACGAGCTTTAAATTTAGATTAGTAGAATTCAGCCCCTGATTTGATTTAACAGGTGAAATTTCCCATGATGCACTGCAGGACGAGTCGGACGAACCGAACACGGCTTTTCGTGTCACGGTGCATTAACATGGGAAAATACGTTTCGAGAGCAGAGCTCATCATCACGAGCGGCTACAGACGGAGAACCTGCCGAGGAACGCTGCTGAGGACCGGAGCATTGTGTTCTGTACCCCCCCCCCATCCCCCCCCCCCCCCCCCCCCCCCCCCCCCGGTTAATGAAGACTCTGAGACTCAGAGCTGCATCGCAGACAGGGAGTGAGGAAGAAAGATAACACTGAACGCTCGTGAAACAGGAAGCAGCAACTCCAGACTTGGTTAAAAGAGAGAGAGAGAGAGAGATCTTTATCTGATAAAAGGTTGTGCAAAGGTACAAGTTAAGGACTTTAGGTTGAAGTAAACGAGAGTAAATAAAGACTGCGAAAGTCACTTCCTCTCTCACAGTGACGCAGAAAATACGTTCTATCGCTTCCTTCTGAAGACACGCAGCTGAAGAACAGCAGCAACAACGTTCCTTATGAATAAATACTCACAGCTGAAAAGTCTCTCTCTCTCTCTCTCACACACACACACACACACACACACACACACACACACTCAACTGCACACACTCAACTGCACACACTCGCACACACACGGAGGTCTTGGCGATGAGTGGTTTTTAAATAAACCCCAGCTACGTTTTAAACACACACACACACACACACACACACACCCCATCGTGTTGTTATCTGGTGTGTGTAGCTGCTTTGGGGACTTTGAGCACTTTATAGACGTTGTTGTGGAAGACGGTGATGAAGTGAGGATGCGTGTCTCGGCTCAGCAGCGTACACACCGGAGTTTTACCCAAATTCACCGGATCCTCCACATCCCAGATCTCTGGCATGCTGCAGCCCGGCCTACGTCACACACACACACACACACACACACACACACACAGCGAGGAGAATCAAATTAATAACCAGATGGAGGATAAAAATATTCAATACAACACACGAGTCAAAACACTAACAGTTACTGTGTGTTAATGTGTGGATGGTGTGTGTGTGTGTGTGTGTGTGTGTGTGTGTGTGTGTGTGTCTGTACCTGGTCCGTCTGGTGCACCACGAGTCCTCAAGGATGAAATAATCCACTTGCAAACTGATCAGGTTCCTCTTCACCTGTTCCACTGATTTCCGGCTGTACATGGAATAAACCAGCTTTGTCCTTTCCCTACACACACACACACCCATGCTCCTGCTTCATGACTCCCAAATTTGGCTCCGTCAATCCTTCGACCCAGTCCCAGTTTCCCATCCTCACAACATGATGCTACCTCCACCATGCTCCACACGTACTGGAACCCAGTATATATGTATGTAGGACATTTGAAGCTCAGATCTCCGCTTTGGAGCGTGATAGGAACGTCAGTCCTGCGCTGCCGTGTTTGTCCTGACCTCCTGAACACGTGGTGTGAATTTGGAGAAAATCTGAGATGGTTGAATTTTTCGTCCAAAAAAACGGTAAGGCCTTAGTATTTTTTAGGGTGAAAAATGCGGCGTTCTCTGATGGTGTTCGTGTTCACGGCGTGCGTTAGGGAGGTGGAGACAAACACGGCCGCGCAGGTCTGACGTTCCTATCACGCTCCAAAGCGGAGATCTGAGCTTCATACGTGTATACTGTGTTCCAGTACGTGTGAGGCATGGGGGTGGTAGCGTCACGGTGTGAGGATGGGAAACTGGGTCGGGGGTGAGGGGGAGGTTGAATCACAGAAGAACACGGTTATAGTCTGTGAGAGACTTATGGGCGGAGCTTCACCTTTCAACACTGAAGTGTAGCGCACTTAAATGGTTGTATTTTCACACTCATTAGTGAGTCATGTCATTCGTGCTTAACTGTTAAACTACAACAGGCCACGCCCACAAGAGAGAGAAACTCCTTGGAACATAGGGTCTGTTTTTGACTAGTGCACTCCTTAGGAAGGAAGGGGTTAGGGGTCACGGCTACCTGAGTCCTGCGTCCTCGTAGTGCGGGTGATTAACGATGGCTCTGCCTGCTGACAGCTTCACACTCGCCATGGTGGGCATCGCACCCGCAAACACTGCATCTACACACACACACATTCACAAGTTGTGTGATTTGGGACAAAGCAGAGTGAAAATGAAGTGTGTGTGTGTGAGTGTGAGTGTGTATACACTCACTCGTTGGTGTGTTCTCTTTGATCCACTCCAGCAGGTCTTCCTGTGGCAGGTTGCTGAATTCTCCCATGATGCTCCACTGCTGTTGCAGGTTGGCCACGCCCTGAACCGCCATGATGGACACGATTATAAACACGGCAGCGTGCTGCTTCACTTTCTCACCCACCCAGCCGAACAGCTACACACACACACACACAGTGAGAACAGCTGTAAGTGAGAAAACTGGAGTGAATGCAGGGGGTGTAAATACTTTTAGTCACCTGTCTGGAGCAGAGCAGTGACGTCATTAAGCACATGTGTGGCGTGAGGAAGAGTTTCAGCCTCATGATGAGAACAGCCAGAACAGCAAAGGCTACCAACTGCAGAGTGTGATACACCAACTAACACACACACACACACACACACACACACACACACACACACACACACGCACACACACACACACACGTAATGAATTATAACACTAACACAACAGCTGGATTGAGGACTTTTTAGAAGAAGTATCAGCGCTCTCACCACTGCTTTATCCAACTTCTCCGTCCTGTAAAGAGAGAAACACAGATCTGATCTGACGTCTGATTTATCTGATATGTGGATCTGATCTCAGTGATGAACACTAACACACGTGATGTTCGACCTTCTTCTCATCATCAGCTCAGTGAATAAAACGTCTCTGTGATCGGAGTCTCAAGAGCTGTGTTAAAATAAAGTGATTTATTTCTGTTTCGGAGGATTTAAGCCGTATTTCGCAGCGTTACCATAGCAACACGATTACCCCAGAGCACCCCAGATCAGACATAACGCTCCACTTGCTCCCTAACCTGAGATCTGATCGGTCTGCTGATTAAAAAAAAAGGCCTGACGCCATTCGGTGTCTGATTTCTTTGTACGCTTTTCTGGCAGCTTCAGGATCAGATCAGATCAGATCAGACTGCCCTTTTCAGAATTAGAATCTTTATATAAAAGTTGTTCAAACGTGCACTAAATGATTTTTCTTTGGGGGTTGTGTAAACGAGACAATCCGACATTTGTTTAACAGCCTGAGGAAGATGGTCTATGATTGGTCGCTGTGAATGTCAGTCAAATGTCCTCTTTCTGTGAGAGTGGGCGGGGCTTGGAACATGTGGGACTTTTTACATTTTTTTTTTAAACTTTGGACGATTTTAGTTTTGTAAGTAAATAAAGCATGGGGTGTGAAGGCTCACGGATGGTCGACTGATGGAGCCTCGGCGCTGTCCCGATGTCTGAGGAACGCCGTCACGTCCTTTAGAATCTGCAGAAAGAAAGGGAGAAGGAGCGGGGAGGAACCCGTGAGCGTAATTAACACCTGAACAGCAGCGTGACGGCTGCGTGTTAATTTAAACACAGACTCCTCACCTTTACAGCAATAACAGCAACCAGCAGCAGGTTCACGGGCAGCAGCAGGGTTCTAACGTAGCGCAGAACCGTCTGACAACACACACACACAAGGGAGAGGAAGACAGCGGCCATGTTGTGGCCTCGGTATGATCTGGGGGTTTAGTTAAAAATGACCGTGTGACCTTCATCCCCAGAGGATCCGTTACTCTCCTGTGATCAGATTCTCCCAATTCAGCGAGAAACCAGGTTTTATTAAAGAAAAGATCAGACTCCAGCCTCAGCAGGACGATACGGAGCAGGATGAAGGTTTTAGCCGTGGTGTAAACAGAAGGAACAGTGGTGTGTGTGTGTGTGTGTGTGTGTGTGTGTGTTTGACTAACCTCCACCTCCATGAAGTCGAACTCAGCTGCGCAGGTGTACATCATCGTATCAAAGTCCTTGTAGCTGGTGAACTTGGACTTGATCAGACTGCT
>NC_030438.2:20465868-20475868 GCF_001660625.3 Ictalurus punctatus
CAAGGTCCACATACACATTAAACTCCACAAACATTCCGCTATTATTAATTCATCTATAAACTATTATTTATATATTTTTAACTATATAATAAATTACATGAATTATAATTATTTAGTAAATTAAAATAATGTTAGTTACAGAAATCTGTAAGGAGAATCTCACGAAGCGGATTATACAGCACTACACACCTAAAATAATTCACGATTACATGATTGAATCTACTTTTGACATTTTTTTGGATTTTTTTCCCCATTTTAATCTGATATAGGGATGATTTCATTCGTTCATTCTTCCAGTCTTATTTGCTGATTAAAACCCAGCCACACAGGATTAAACCCACAGTGTGAAGCTTTATACACTTTTTTGTTTAAATCTTCAAATGACAAAAAAAAAATCTAAATTTTAAATGCAATAAACACAGCAGATATCTGAAGTATTGCAATATGTTTAACCAAAAAAAAGGAAAGCAGAAAAAAGGAGAATTATTTTTGAACAGTTTTTATTATGTTTTATAATTTAGACGTATTTGTTAGTAAGGCAAAAATATTGTATGAAAAAAAAAATCTTTTTGGGGGTACAATAACTGGGAATTAAAAATGTATTTTAATGGGAATAATTAGTGTATATAATGAAGCCCAAAGATATTGTACAGGAACCTATGCTTTTATTGAAGTAAGAAATAGGATGACAAAAATAAAATAATGCAAAAAAAAAAAAAAGTAAATAAACTACTAATAAAGACTCTTTGTAAATAATATTCACACACATAAATGCTTTTGAAAATCATATGTCTGTATAATATCTGTATAATATTTACTGTATAATATCTGTATAATATTTGAGCACACGGGTGCCGAAGGGCTGTGACGTCATTTCCGGTCCTCTGTGTTGTAGGACTCCATTTTCTAGGAAAAACACCAGAGAGGAAAACGTCAGGCTGAGGTGTGTAACTTTCATATTCTTTACCATTTATACCTAATTTAATGCCAGTATTTTAATTTCATAATCTATAATGTATTTCGGTTGTCCATGTTGAATGGTTCAGCTCGCGGTGTGAGTGAATAAGAATGATCAGAACTGGTGTTAGTGTTTAGATTTAGGAGCTCGCTGTTGTAGACACTCTGTCATCAAGACATTAAACATTTATAGGATTAAACACTTTATACTTTTCTATACTTTTACATTAACACTTGAGTTCTGCCTCGTGTGTGCAACACACCGGGTCAGATAGAGATGAACCAGTTAGCTGTCAGGCTACAATGCTAACTGTTCCAACAGACAGACTGCGGCTGTGTTCCAATCGTCCTGCCCTGCACACTTACACACTAGAGCTAGTGCACTAGCTACAGGAGTGAAGGATTAACCACAACATCTCTAGAAGTTCCTGACAATTCCTCTACAAGGATTTAATAAATATTAAAGACACTTGAAGAAAGAAAGCGAAAATGTGCAGAAAGCACGGAGTTATAAAACAGAGAGGGGTAAAAAGAAAGGAAGGAAGAAATGAAAGATGAGAGCGAGAGAGAGAAAGAGAGGAGAAGAGGGGGAAGGGAATAGAACAGAAGGAAATAATTGAGGAAACCTGGAGAGAGGCTGAGAGAAAGAAAGAAAAGCAAAAAGAGAAAGAATGAGAGAAATGAGAAATTGTGAATGAGAAAGAAAAGAAATGTGAGAATAAGATTAATAAATAATAACGTTTAAAGACAATTTATTAAATACATCAAACATCCTGTCTGTTTGAGCTGTAACATTTCTCTTTTTTCATCTCTCTCTCTCTCTCTCTCTCTCTCTCACACACACACACACACACACACACACACACACACACACACACACACACAAAAGAATTGTGATGATCATCTAAATCATTGTTTGTTCTGTCATGTTAATCTCTCTCTTTCTCTCTCTCTCTCTCTCTCTCTGTCTGTCTGTCTCTCTCACTCTCTCTGTCTCTCTCTCAGTAGTAAAATGCTGTGATGTGGGACAGTGAGACTGAAACCTGCTGTTGGGACACGACCCGGAGAGATGTTTTTGTCGTCACAGCAGCCGTCCTGTCAGTGTGATGACTGAGCCTCGTGGACGGTGAGCGAGCAGAAGATTGTGTGTGTGTGTGTGTGTGTGTGTGTGTTCTGAGGGTCGATTAGTATGAAACATGGAGGAACAGGGAGCTGACAGTCCCATCACCCTGATCATCCGCGCACCAAACCAGAAATATGACGACCAGCCGATCAGCTGCTTCCTCGACTGGACAGTGGAGAAACTGAAGAAACACATCACTAACGTTTATCCCAGCAAACCGGTTAGTGAGAGAGAGTGTGTGTGTGTGTGTGAGAGTGTGTGCACACTGTCAGAGGATGATGTGTGTGAGTAAAGTGTGTGTTCTGCGTGTTGTAGTTGTCCCGAGAGCAGCGGCTCGTTTACTCCGGACGTCTTCTACAGGATCACCAGCAGCTCCGAGACGTGCTCCGGAAGGTACAGCGGCAAAAATACAACAAAACTTTATTTAAAAAATAAATAAAGTTTTAAACCTGAGAACATAAACACTAATAAAATCACTGTAAATTCTGTACAGGAACAGAACCTGCTGAGTCAAAACTCACTTCCTGTTATTATGTCCTCTCTTGCAGCAGGATGAGTATCACATGGTCCACCTGGTGTGCGCACCCCGGAGTCCCCCAGCTGACCCCGGTGACCCCTCAGTGACCTCTGACCCCGGCTCTACAGTAAGTCGGACCAGATTCGGTAAAAATGGCTCCAACGGGAAGTGCAGTCTATCCTACGGGGCGGCAGTCTATTGACACGCCCACTTTTGTTCCACAAAGAACACCTCCTGACATAAATAAATAAATAAATAAATCTGATGAAATCTGACATTTCAGTAAATTCTCCCGCTGACCTGGAGTTTTGTTCCTCAGGATGAGAAATAATGCGTTATATAAATGAAATGAGATATGAAGTTTAACAAATGTATATGTGCTTTCTCAGAATGCAGACTCTGCTGACCCCGCCCACTCTGCCTCTCTGTCCAATCAGAATGTCCCAGACCCCTCCTTCACAGGAAGTACAGACGGCGTTCGACACCGAGGAGGTCCTGCTCACGCTCCGCAGCGGTATAATACACAATGTTAAACTGTATCGATATTTCATTTAGAAGAGTTCTGTATTAGTGAAGTGTGTGTGTGTGTGTGTGTGTGTGTCAGGCCCGAGGGAGTCGTGTTTCCTGCAGCGCCCCCTGCTGCATTTCCTCCTCACAGCGTGTACACTCCTGTGCAGGTGATGTGGTGGCAGCGTGTGTACGCTCAGCATTACTACATGCACTAGTAAGTCTCTCAGAACTATTAAATATTCCTTCTTATTAGAATATTCATTTACATGTGATAATTAACAATAACGATCATACCATCAGTCAGGCTGCGATGGCTGCCACTCAGGCCCCGCCCCCTCCAGTTAACCCTGGCCCATCGGTCGCTCCGGCTCCAGCCCCGGTTCCGGTTAACCCTGCCCCGTTGGAGCAACCGGCCAATCAGAACCCTCAGATGAACGCTCAGGGCGGGGCCGTGCAGAACGAGGACGAGCTGAACCGTGATTGGTTGGACTGGCTGTACACGGTGTCGCGCGCCGCCGTCCTACTCAGCATTGTCTATTTCTATTCGTCTTTCAGTCGCTTCGTCATGGTGATCGGGGCCATGCTGCTCGTCTACCTGTACGTCTCCTTTCTTTATTTCACTCCTTTATAGTTTTCTCGTGATCTTTTTTTCATTAGGGATTTGTGTGAGAAAAAGAAATAACCAGAATGACGGGAACAACATGATGGAAAGTAAAACTAACACACATGTGTGTGTGTGTGTGTGTGTGTGTGTGTGTGTGTGTGTGTGTGTGTGTTAGTCACCAGGCGGGATGGTTCCCCTTCAGGGTGGAGCTGCAGAACCCTGGAGCAGCAGACCGACCTCCAGCTGAGAACGAGAGAAACCACAACATGCAGGAAATGGTGAGACGGATACAATAAACACCACAGATCACGAGCTACACACCTGTCTGTCCTCTTAAACTGTCTGTATCTCTCCCTCTCTTTCTGTCTGTCTCTCTGTAGGAGCGCATTATGGACGATGGTCTTGAGGATGATGATGGTGACAGTGGTGATGAAGGCTCTGATGAAGCCGCTCCTCCTCAGCCGAGCTTCCTCACGTCCACGTGGTCCTTCGTCAGCACGTTCTTCACCTCGCTGGTTCCTGAGGGTCCTCCTCGTGGCGCTAGATAAACCACACACTCACACACACACACACAGTGAACTTTGACCTGTTACAGGTGAAATAAACAAATACAAAAACAGCAGCGTTGTGGTCGACACGTCTGCTCTGTTTCTGCCGAAGGAGTGATGCTGCTGGAGTTTTTACAGCTGCTCCCCCTCTGTTCAGTTCTTCATCAGACGAGAGAAACGAGTGGAACGTTCCTGCGTTCGTCTTCCCCATCACATCATAACAATCTTTTTTTTTAAAAACAAAACAGAAGACTTGTGTAACTGCTTCATTTCTCCAGTTTCATTCGTTGTATGTAAATATTTGCATCTCATTGATCTGAAGTGTGTTTTAGATTAAACTGATGAAACAGTTCAGTGTGATTGTGTTCATTTCTGCCGTCGATAAATCCTGGAGGGACTGACTTCCGCTCAGATCGCTGCAGTGAGGAATCCGGACACCAGGTGGCGCCATTTAGCTGCAGTATAAAAGCTCCAGTACACGTCACAACCTTCTGAGATCAGATCTTTGATGTTTAATGTCTCCTTAATGTTTGAAGATAATCAGTGTCTTTAAACTGGATGCAGTCTGGGAGAGAAGAGAAGAGTGGGCGAGTTGTAGAAAAGTTTTCCTTCATAAGGATAAACACGCACACACTCTCACACACGCCTTCTGAGATAGATTGTGTAGCGGAGGTTTGCGATGTTGCTGCACTCCTGAGCCTCAGAAGGTCTCTAATCAAATGAAGATAGATTTTGTTTAGTTCATCGTAACAACACAATTAATTATGCACGAGGAGACATTAGTGCATTCGGCTTTCGGCCTCTTAAGTAACTGGCTAAATCGGGTTAAAGTCTCTTTAGTCGGGTCTGCAGCACTGTTATCAGGACACACACACACACGCGCGCGCGTTTCAATCATCGTTAGGAAGTGAACGAGGCAGAACCTGTTCTACTGCAGTGATCTTGAAACAGTTTAAAGGGAATGTTTCAGACAGAAATGCTGATAACAGAACTGAAAACCAAAGATTTCATCATCTTAGCATTCCTATATGAAAAATACTTTTAGACCCAAAGTGTAAACTGTTCATAATGATTCATATCCGATATTTAATCGCTTTATTGCTCCCCATTTAATCACCGAAATCGGCTGAGGAGCTACAGAAATTCCAGGATTATAAATATACATGAGCATGCAAATTAGGGAACGCCCCCTTGCTTTCTCATGCCCTCAGTTGTGTTTAATATTTACAAGATAATGTTTAGTTTTTATTTGATAACATTTACAGGATAATGTTTAGTGTTTACTCGGTAATGTTTAGTGTTTATTCATTAGTCACTTGCAGACATTTCCGGGTTAAACCTGAGAGAGCGAATCATTCGGTCAGTGCTCCCTAAATGCATTAACATGTGGACTTCACACAGTTCACACACTCTGAACTGAACACTATCCCACGCCCACTGAACTGAACTGAGCACTATCCCACGCCCACTGAACTGAACTGAACACTATCCCACGCCCACTGAACTGAACTGAACACTATCCCACGCCCACTGCGATACTGCACATGCATGCAGAGACTGTTGCATTTTTGCTGCTACTGTAATTATAAAAATATCAGATTTCATTTATTGTCACTATTATACACTTTATGGTGAATGGTCTGCACTTATATAGTGCTTTTTTAACCTTAGCAGCCCTACAAAGCGCTTTACACTGGTTCTCAGTCACCCATTCACACACACTCACACTCACACACACACACCCACTCTCACACCAGTGGTAGCAGAGCTGCCATGCAAGGTGCTAACTTGCCATCGGGAACAACTTGGGGTTCAGTGTCTTGTCCAAGGACACTTCGGCATGTGGAGTCACGTGGCGTACTGTACCTACTGTCCTGTTGTAGGGGTACTGTCCTGTCCTGTTGTAGGGGTACTGTACTGTCCTGTTGTAGGGGTACTGTCCTGTCCTGTTGTAGGGGTACTGTCCTGTCCTGCTGTAGGGGTACTGTACTGTCCTGTTGTAGGGGTACTGTCCTGTCCTGTTGTAGGGGTACTGTCCTGTCCTGTTGTAGGGGTACTGTCCTGTCCTGTCCTGTACGTCTGCACGTGCACTTTATATAGGAACGTGTAGCTCTTCAGTTCTGTGTCTCGTGTAGTTAGTGTGGAGTTTGGAGGAACGCTGTTTTGGTTCACTGTGTACGGAGGAAACGACAATAAAGCCACTTGAGCTTGAACTTGAACTTGATGAACATTCACAATGCATTATGGGTAAAACACACACACACACACACACACACACACACACACACACAAAGCTATACACCATATGAACAATGAATAATAAAGTAGAATGTATTTTGTGGGTTCTAGTGTTTGGATCTACTTTACAGGCAGTATAATAATAATAATAATAATAATAATAATAATAATAATAATAAAGTATTAGAGTTGTATATTCTGCGTTCATGTTAAAGTAGTATAAATGTATAATCCAGACTAAAGTGGAAGAAATAAGAAACATGATTTATTAGGTTATTTCCCATACAAAGATTTCTGTGTGTGTGTGTGTGTGTGCGTGTGTGTGTGTGTGCGTGTGTGTGTGTGCGTGTGTGTGCGTGTGTGTGTGTGTGCGTGTGTGTGTTCTACTGTAAAACACTTCACTGTTCATTTTCATTTCTCACTCCATGCGTCACGAGTGCGCGCCCTTCCCTTAATCTGATCACTCCATCAGACTGCATTTATTTATTTGTTTATTTCTGTATTTATTTCCTTTCAGAGGATGAAGTGATTTTTATCAGAGAGGAGAAGCTTCACTTCTTCCTGCTGAAACGGTGAATAAGGCCTGAGTATCGATCCGCTCCGGATAAACAACACTCAGCGTACAGAAATCATGCTGCAGTGTTTCATCTACATGGGGTGTGTGTGTGTGTGTGTGTGTGTGTGTGTGTGTGTGTGTGTGTGTGTGTGTGTGTGTGTGTTCCATTAGCACACTCCACTCTCTGCTTGTAACTCATGAGGAAAAGCTTTCCCCCGCTATTCATCATCATCATCATCATCATCATCTTCTGAGCCTCGTCCTTTTTTAGAAAAACTCATCGTCTCATCATCTGCTCCACAAACACCTCAGCTAATGCATCACTCCACCATCAGAGCTTTTCTACACAACTGTACAAACAACGCTGTGTTAATGCTGAGAAAAACAACAGCACACCATCTACACTGCATTATTATAACACACACACACACACACACACACACACAATGCACTTCCTCAGTCAGCTCTGTCCATCAAGTCATCACAGGAGTGAATCTGCGGCTCATGGAAGGACGCAGTGGAGGCGTGGAGGTTTAATCACTCACCCGGAGATCAGCAGGAGCCGAGAACATCAATCAAAAAGAGCAGAACTATTCAACTCAAGAGTTCCAATTCTTCAGAGTTTTTTTATAAAGAGGGCAAATCTAGATCCCTTCCCTCTGGGGAACCCTACAGCAGGGTGTATGTATCAGACTAGAACCATTACAGGACACTAACTCTTAACTATACAAAGCCCCTGCTACAGACCTCCTGAAGCTCCGCCCCTCCTCTAACACACCTGTGGTTTATTAGCACTCTGATTGGCTGGATTCATGTGCACTCATGTCTCAGGTAAAGGTCGCATTACTGCAGAACAGTGGTGCAGAATATTCAGAACCTTCATCCGGACCCGTGCGCAGTGCAGTCAGCAGCTACGCGCTGGATATTCTACTGTACAGGACTCCATTACTCCCCTAAACAAACTCATCAGTTTCTGATAGCTTTACACACCAGGTCCAACAGGAAGTGATTGAAAGAATCAGCGGCGCATGTGACGTCTGACTTCTGTTCAACATCAAATTACAGCATTATTGATCACCTGATCACTGTTGTATGGGAATAATAAACTCCTTCACATGCACAAATCTTAATGAAGACGTATTTATGTGGATTTGTTTGTGTTTAATTATTATTTATATTATTAATGTATGCATTTGCCACTTGCTCCAGTCCTTATCTCTCCGGATTTGGATGGATTGTAGTTAGCTGATGAGCAGAACTTTTCATTTCTAACTCGACTCTGAGTGTAGACTGTATCCGTAGACTTATTCGATGTTCTACACGTGTCCTGATGCTCCACTTCACCATCTGCTGGTTTTATCCAGGTGTGTGTGTGTGTGTGTGTGTGTGTGTGTGTGTGTGTGTGTGTGTGTGTGGTGTAATCGGTGTTTATATGTAAGACAGTAAATGAGACTCGGGGGTTGGAGTGATTATATAGATTTATATTTCTCCTCGTTTACAAATAACATTTTATCCTTTAATGCTTCAAATGTTACATTAATACATTAACACCATAACGCGTATCTGTCTGGGGTTTAGAGTAGAGTTCAATTCCATGAAATAATAAATATATTGCACTTAAAAAATCATCCGCACAAAATATCATGTGGTTAATATACACATACACACACACACACACACACACACACACACACACACACACACACACACAATTAAACGCTCTCACATCTCTGCATACACTCTGGTTATTGTTTGTTTGTTGGAGATGAACACAGACGGTGATTTTGCAGGATTCATGTCATCATCGTGATGCTGAGAATATAAACGACTCCTGAGTCGGACTGGAGTCTCAATCTGAACAGATGTTTGGGATTACGCTCTCGGAGGAAGGACACACGCAACACACACTCCTTCACATCTGTCCACAGAAACAGAGTTTATAAACCAGATGAATAGAACGAAACTCTTCCCAAATTACACACAGATACTCAACTCACTCACTCGCAGGGGCACATACTTACACACACTCCACGTAAACAGATTATTTAAAACATCGATCTGTAAGGAGAAATGTGTTTATGTAACATGTATGGAAGGAGTCTCCAGTGTCAGCGCTGTGTAACAGTCAGAGGTGAAGTCAGAATAAAGAGAGAGAGAGAGAATAGAGAGAGAGAGAATAGAGAGAAAGAGAGAATAAAGAGAGGATAGAGAGACGGAATATAGAGAGAGAGAGAATAGAGAGGGAGAATAGAGAGGGAGAATAGAGAGGGAGAATAGAGAGAAAGAGAGAATAAAGAGAGGATAGAGAGAGGGAATAGAGAGAGAATAGAGAGAGAATAGAGAGAGAGAATGAATAAAGAGAGTGAATAGAGAGAGGGAATAGAGAGAGAATAGAGAGAGGGAATATAGAGAGAGAGAGAATAGAGAGAGGGAATATAGAGAGAGAGTGAATAGAGAGAGAATAGAGAGGGAGAATAGAGAGAGTGAATATATATAGAGAGAGAATAGAGAGAGGGAATAGAGAGAGGGAATAGAGAGAGAGAATAGAGAGAGAATGAATAAAGAGAGTGAATAGAGAGGGGGATGGTGAGGGAGCGAGTGTTTATAGCTGCTATAACGTAAGTGAGAACAGGAAGTAACTCGTTTCACTGAACATTAAAAGTAACAATAAACGGATAAAAAGTGTGTGATGTGTAATTCTTTAATAAAGAATGAATGGTTGGTGTGGAGTAAGAGGAATAAAACGCTTGGGGACGAGCTGTTGTAGGAAAATGATCAGTGTCAGGGTGAACGGTTCTCTGCTCCACCACACCATCACTGATTACTACTCTATTACAGCATGACCCCCAGCGCGCTGCTCCTCACACAGACACTCTGTTCTGTAGTGATCTCTCTCTCTCTCTCTCTCTCTCTCTCTCACACACACACACTCTCTCTCTCTCTCACA
>NC_030438.2:20488722-20493722 GCF_001660625.3 Ictalurus punctatus
AAAGTTTGAGTGTGTGTGTGTGTGTGTGTGTGTGTGTGTGTGTGATCAGGTGTGTGTTGGTGGAGAAGTGAACGATGGCGGTGGTGTAAAGAAGCTTGGTGTCATCACTGTACAAATAACAAAGGGCCGTTCAGCTGTAAAAATTTGCTGACATGTTGCATTTTGTGCGTGTGTGTGTGTGTGTGTGTGTGTGTGTGTGTGTGTGTGTGTGTGTGTGTGTGTGTGTGTGTGTGTGTGTGTTGTGTGATTGTGTGCAGCAGAGCCTCGAGCGGAACCGTGAAGATGGATTTAAGACATTAAACTGCAACATAATGCAATCAGGAGACTCGCTCAGGGCCAGTGAGTGATGCTGCTACTCACTGTTATACTCTCCCTCTAACAGAAACACTATATATATATATATATATATATATATATATATATATATATATATATATATATAAACACACACACACACACACACACACACACACACAAAGAATAAACCAGCACCAAATCTCGTCCACTCAGGAATAAAACGTCAGTAAATTATAATCTCTGTTTTATTAATGAACCAAAACATCCATTATTTCACTCATTAAATCATTAAAATCTACACACAGTGAGTCTAAAAAAACAGTAATACTGTGTGTACATTGTGTGTATATTGTGTGTACATTGTGTGCATATTGTGTGTACAATGTGTACATTGTGTGTATATTGTGTGTGTTTTGTGTGTACATGGTGTGTATATGGTGTATATATTGTGTGTAAAATGTGTGTATTTTGTGTGTACATTGTGTGTACAGTGTGTGTACATTGCGTGTATATTGTGTATATTGTGTGTACATTGTGTGTATATTGTGTGTATATTGTGTTTATTTTCTGTGTACATTGTGTGTATATTGTGTGTACATTGTGTGTATATTGTGTGTATATTGTGTGTACATTGTGTGTAAATTGTGTGTACATTGTGTGTATATTGTGTATATTTTGTGTGTATTTTGTGTGTATATTGTGTGTACATTGTGTGTACATTGTGTGTATTTTTTGTATACATTGTGTGTACATTGTGTGTATATTGTGTGTACATTGTGTGTATATTGTGTGTACATTGTGTGTATTTTGTGTGTATATTGTGTGTACATTGTGTGTATTTTGTGTGTACATTGTGTGTATTTTGTGTGTACATTGTGTGTATATTGTGTGTACATTGTGTGTATTTTGTGTGTATATTGTGTGTACATTGTGTGTATTTTGTGTGTATATTGTGTGTACATTGTGTGTATATTGTGTGTACATTGTGTGTATATTGTGTGTACATTGTGTGTATTTTGTGTGTACATTGTGTGTATTTTGTGTGTATATTGTGTGTATATTGTGTGTATTTTGTGTGTATATTGTGTGTATATTGTGTGTACATTGTGTGTACATTGTGTGTATTTTGTGTGTACATTGTGTGTACATTGTGTGTATTTTGTGTGTATATTGTGTGTATATTGTGTGTATTTTGTGTGTATATTGTGTGTATATTGTGTGTACATTGTGTGTACATTGTGTGTATTTTGTGTGTACATTGTGTGTACATTGTGTGTATTTTGTGTGTACATTGTGTGTATATTGTGTGTACATTGTGTGTATTTTGTGTGTACATTGTGTGTATTTTGTGTGTACATTGTGTGTATTTTGTGTGTATATTGTGTGTACATTGTGTGTACATTGTGTGTATTGTGTGTGTACATTGTGTGTATATTGTGTGTACATTGTGTGTATTTTGTGTGTACATTGTGTGTATATTGTGTGTACATTGTGTGTATTTTGTGTGTATATTGTGTGTACATTGTGTGTACATTGTGTGTACATTGTGTGTATTTTGTGTGTACATTGTGTGTATATTGTGTGTACATTGTGTGTATTTTGTGTGTACATTGTGTGTATTTTGTGTGTACATTGTGTGTATATTGTGTGTGTACATTGTGTGTATATTGTGTGTACATTGTGTGTATATTGTGTGTACATTGTGTGTATTTTGTGTGTACATTGTGTGTATTTTGTGTGTATATTGTGTGTACATTGTGTGTATATTGTGTGTACATTGTGTGTATATTGTGTGTACATTGTGTGTATTTTGTGTGTATATTGTGTGTACATTGTGTGTATTGTGTGTGTACAGGAGATCAGCTGGTAGAACAGGCAGGAGAACACGTATGTGATGGAAATCAGACAGAGGAACAGGACTCGGACGCGGATCGTTCTAGATTCAGATAAAACGTACTGAACTGTGAGGTAGAAGACAGAAGGGACAGAAGACAGTTGGGGAACAACAAAAACCTAGAACACGGCTGTAGAAGAACATACACCATAAATCACACAGACAGATGGAGAGGTAGATGTGGGCGGAGCTTTAACGTCTGGAAGAAGCAGGACGCTGTGGAGAAGCAGGAAGTAAACGAGAGACCTGCTGTACATGTGTGAAGAAATGTGAGCGGTGAAGTGAACCGGTGAGGCCGTGTCACATGACAGGAAGATAAACCAACAGTGCAGTGTGTGAAGGCAGAGGACAGTGTGATAAATGTGTGTGTGTGTGTGTGTGTGTGTGTGTGATTCATACACAGGAGAAAGAGCTCACATTCCTGGAATGGCTTTAATACTTTCCCTTATCGTTCTGAGAAATGGCTGACATGGTTTAGCAGTGTGTGTGTGTGTGTGAGGCTGCGGGACACACACGTGGTCCCAGCGCTAAACTAAATAAAGATGTTTAGTGACAGGCTAATGAACAAATGGGCCGTCTGGGTTTGTGTGTGATGAATGGGCAGCGCAGGTGTTTTCACTAACGACAATAAGCACGGTTAGCCGCAGACCCCCGCGCACGCTATAATGCATTATTAGGCCATTAGAGGCTCGGCCAGGGAGAGCACTTATGCAGCGGCCTATCAATAACGCTGTGTCCCCGGCTACATTTAGACCCGGGGAATTAGTCATACTGATATTTCTATTTAATAAAAAAATCGCAGGAAGACGCATAAAGAATCTCATTACATTTTAACAGGGTTACAGTAACCCGGGCCGAGAGCCGCTTTAATTTTCATAAGAGCATCCATTCTTCAATTATGTCAAAGCTCGGGAATGTAAATGGCAAATGGAATGCTAACAATATCTCTACAAGCGCATTGGCAGATAGAGAGGGACAGTGCAGTGTGTGTGTGTGTGTGTGTGTGTGTGTGTGTGTGTGTGTGTGTGTATGTGTGTGTATGAGGGGCTACATATCAGAACACTTTGCTGCTCTGCTGGGAAGCCCACAGACTCCAACACTGTGAAGATGAAGAGAAAAACGAGTGTGGTACTGACATTAACCATAAATCAACCATTATAGTGATTATAGAGTGTGTGATTGTAGATTGTGTTATTATAGAGTGTGTGTGATTATAGAGAGTGTGATTATAGAGTGTGTGATTATAGAATTTGTGATTATAGAATTCGTGATTATAGAGACTGTGATTATAGTGTGTGATTATAGAGTGTGTGTGATTATAGAATTTGTGATTATAGAGAGTGTGATTATAGAATTTGTGATTATAGAATTTGTGATTATAGAGTGTGATTATAGAGAGTGTGATTATAGAGTGTGTGTGATTATAGAGAGTGTGATTATAGAATTTGTGATTATAGAGAGTGTGATTATAGAATTTGTGATTATAGAGTGTGATTATAGAGAGTGTGATTATAGAGAGTGTGATTATAGAATTTGTGATTATAGAGTGTGATTATAGAGAGTGTGATTATAGAGTGTGTGTGATTATAGAGAGTGTGATTATAGAATTTGTGATTATAGAGAGTGTGATTATAGAATTTGTGATTATAGAGTGTGATTATAGAGAGTGTGATTATAGAGAGTGTGATTATAGAATTTGTGATTATAGAGAGTGTGATTATAGAATTTGTGATTATAGAGAGTGTGATTATAGAGAGTGTGATTATAGAATTTGTGATTATAGAGAGTGTGATTATAGAATTTGTGATTATAGAGAGTGTGATTATAGAATTTGTGATTATAGAGAGTGTGATTATAGAATTTGTGATTATAGAGAGTGTGATTATAGAGAGTGTGATTATAGAATTTGTGATTATAGAGAGTGTGATTATAGAGTGTATGATTATAGAATCTGTGATTATGGAGTGTGATTATAGAGAGTGTGATTATAGAATTTGTGATTATAGAGAGTGTGATTATAGAATTTGTGATTATAGAGTGTGATTATAGAGAGTGTGATTATAGAATTTGTGATTATAGAGAGTGTGATTATAGAGAGTGTGATTATAGAATTTGTGATTATAGTGTGTGATTATAGAGTGTATGATTATAGAATCTGTGATTATGGAGTGTGATTATAGAGAGTGATTGCAATTAATCAGAGAATACTCAGTGATGCTCCTGATTGGTCAGCTGATGTAACAGAAATATCAACTGTCATTAAATTCTGTCTGTTTCATGAGACAAGTTTCACTCTTTGATCCGAAGTGGTTTAAACAGTATAAAGTTTATAAAAGCAGTGTAAGGAAAAATAACAGCACGCGTTATACAGTGAGACGCTAATAGCATGACTGCTAATTTTTCTTCTTCTTTGAAGGTGATAAGTTGTGACCCTGGTGTTCTGAAGCCTGTGAGAGGTCCTCAGTGTCAGCAGGAGAATTAAGGATCACCTCCTGTTCTGTGTAAGAACCCAGGCTCTGGTCGGCCCCCGGTGTGTGTGTAGTGATATCAGTGTGTTTTTCTCGGAGCGTTCTGCAGCAGGGACTCTGCGCTAACAAAGCGCTAATTGAGCAGTGCTGCCTGCTCGCTGCTGAAAGATGGCCGAGGTGCTGAAAGAAGCCATTACTGCATTAATGCTCTACCTGTGAGGAGTGTTAGCACTGAGCACGCTCTCTCACCTCTGACAACAACGCGGCCCTCTGTGAGGCAGCGCAAAGGGTCATGGGTAAAGCGGCAGCCTCACATGTGCTGCTTCAGTGAACACACACAG
>NC_030438.2:20506222-20511222 GCF_001660625.3 Ictalurus punctatus
GTGAGTCAATAGTGAGTCACTGAGTCAGTCAGTGAGTGAGGCAGTGAGTCAGTCAGTGAGTGAGGCAGTGAGTCAGTCAGTGAGGCAGTGAGTCAGTCAGTGAGGCAGTCAGTCAGTAAGTGAGTCAGTGAGTCAATAGTTAGTCAGTGAGTGAGGCACTGAGTCACTGAGTGAGTCAGTGAGTCAGTCAGTGAGTGAGGCAGTGAGTGAAGCAGTGAGGCAGTCAGTCAGTGAGTCAGTGAGTGAGGCACTGAGGCAGTCAATGAGTCAGGGAGGCAGTGAGTGAGTCAGTGAGGCAGTGAGTGAGTGAGTGAGTGAGTGAGTGAGGCAGTCAGTGAGTGAGGCAGTGAGTCAATAGTGAGTCAGTAAGCATACACCCTTACAGAACTGACGCTTAAACACTAACGCACACTAGATATAAACATTAATGACTGTTTGAGTTAATATTTATGTTACCATTCTGTGTTTGTATTCCTCTGAGGCGTCGTGTACCGCAGTGTCCCACGCACTCGGACCCCCACCGTACACTTTACTCTTATCCAACTTCCAGAACCTGCAGAACCACAAACACATCGGAGAACCCCATCACATCACATCACCCGGCTTCATCACACACCTCCATCACATCACACACCTCCATCACACCTCCATCACATCACACACCTCCATCACATCACACACCTCCATCACATCACACACCTCCATCACACCACCATCACATCACACACCTCCATCACATCACACACCTCCATCACATCACACACCTCCATCACATCACACACCACCATCACACCACCATCACATCACACCCCACACCTCCATCACATCACACACCTCCATCACATCACACACCACCATCACACCACCATCACATCACATCACACGGCTTCATCACACACCTCCATCACATCACACACCTCCATCACACCACCATCACATCACACACCTCCATCACATCACACACCTCCATCACACCACCATCACATCACACACCTCCATCACATCACACACCTCCATCACATCACACACCTCCATCACACCACCATCACATCACACACCTCCATCACATCACACACCTCCATCACATCACACACCTCCATCACATCACACACCTCCATCACACCACCATCACATCACACACCTCCATCACATCACACACCTCCATCACATCACACACCACCATCACACCTCCATCACATCACACCCCACACCTCCATCACATCACACACCTCCATCACATCACACACCACCATCACACCACCATCACATCACATCACACGGCTTCATCACACACCTCCATCACACCACCATCACATCACACACCTCCATCACATCACACACCTCCATCACACCACCATCACATCACACACCTCCATCACATCACACACCTCCATCACACCACCATCACATCACACCCCACACCTCCATCACATCACACACCTCCATCACATCACACACCACCATCACATCACACACCACCATCACATCACACACCTCCATCACACCACCATCACATCACACACCACCATCACACCACCATCACATCACACACCTCCATCACATCACACACCTCCATCACATCACACACCACCATCACACCACCATCACATCACACACCTCCATCACACCACCATCACATCACACACCTCCATCACATCACACACCTCCATCACATCACACACCACCATCACACCACCATCACATCACACACCTCCATCACATCACACACCACCATCACATCACACACCACCATCACATCACACACCTCCATCACATCACACACCTCCATCACACCACCATCACATCACACACCACCATCACATCACACACCTCCATCACACCACCATCACATCACACACCACCATCACATCACACACCTCCATCACATCACACACCTCCATCACACCACCATCACATCACACCCCACACCTCCATCATGGCTTCATCACACACCTCCATCACACCACCATCACATCACACACCTCCATCACATCACACACCTCCATCTCATCACACACCTCCATCACATCACACACCACCATCACATCACATCACATCACACGGCTTCATCACACACCTCCATCACATCACACACCTCCATCACACCACCATCACATCACACACCTCCATCACATCACACCTCCATCACATCACACACCTCCATCACATCACACACCTCCATCACACCACCATCACATCACACACCTCCATCACATCACACACCTCCATCACATCACACACCTCCATCACACCACCATCACATCACACCCCACACCTCCATCACATCACACACCACCATCACATCACACACCTCCATCACACCACCATCACATCACACACCTCCATCACACCACCATCACATCACACACCTCCATCACACCACCATCACATCACACACCTCCATCACATCACACACCTCCATCACACCTCCATCACATCACACACCTCCATCACATCACACACCTCCATCACATCACACACCACCATCACATCACACACCTCCATCACATCACACACCTCCATCACACCACCATCACATCACACACCTCCATCACACCACCATCACATCACACACCTCCATCACATCACACACCTCCATCACACCACCATCACATCACACCCCACACCTCCATCACGGCTTCATCACACACCTCCATCACACCACCATCACATCACACACCTCCATCACATCACACACCTCCATCTCATCACACACCTCCATCACATCACACACCTCCATCACACCACCATCACATCACACACCTCCATCACACCACCATCACATCACACACCTCCATCACATCACACACCTCCATCACACCACCATCACATCACACACCTCCATCACATCACACACCTCCATCTCATCACACACCTCCATCACACCACCATCACATCACACACCTCCATCACATCACACACCACCATCACATCACACACCTCCATCACACCACCATCACATCACACACCTCCATCACATCACACACCTCCATCACATCACACACCTCCATCTCATCACACACCTCCATCACATCACACACCTCCATCACATCACACACCTCCATCTCATCACACACCTCCATCACATCACCATCACATCACACACCTCCATCACATCACACACCTCCATCACACCACCATCACATCACACACCTCCATCACATCACACACCTCCATCACATCACACACCAGCTTCTTCACATTACTTACAAAGTGTTCACTCACTTTGTGGGCTTTCCAAATGCCATGTTGTCCTCCTGTGTGCGCACACACACACACACACACACACACACACACACACACACACACACACAGGTCAGGGTTAAAGTACACACAGGAGGAAAAAAAACCCTGCATCCTCCTGCACACTTACAGATACAAAGTAAGGACCTGCGAAGTCTCGGATCACTCCTGTAGAGGTGCAGATACCCATGTGACCGATAAACGGCAGGAACCATCTGCAAACACACACACATACACACACACACACACATACATACATACATGCATACATAGATAGATAGATACATACATACACACACACACACACACACACACACACACACACCATGTAATACATTTCTATATTATTTAGTCATTACCTGATCACAGTCTCATGTAAGCTGTACATTTAGTTATACTTGTGTTTATTCCTGCAGTAGAACTTTAAGACATGACCAGAGCCGGACACAAACATGTGTTCGTAACTCTGAGGAGTGTTTACACGGGGTTTGTATTCATGAAAACACTGTAATTTCAGTGTGTAGAGAGACATCACGAATATAAACCTCGACTTCAGATTATTATAGATGACATTGTGCTTTTATCCGGCGGATATACTGCACTAACCCGATTTACCCCATTACCCCGATTTACCCCATTACCCCGATTTACCCCATTACCCCGATTTACCCCATTACCCCGAGCTAACACACATTACCCGGATTTACCCCATTACCCCGATTTACCCCATTACCCCGAGCTAACACACATCTGCAGGGTTTTAGCTGAACAGCTAGCTGCCTGATTAAAGCTCGGCTTTAAACCATTTAAACACGTGAATAAACCTTAAACACACTCACGTCAGCCCGGGGATCGGAGTCCACACGACACAGAACGGGTAGCGGCTCAGTTCGCGGTCGATTTTCTCGTATCCTGAATGAAAAGTCTTCATGGTGTCCAGCGCTACCTCTGACACATCGGCCATTACACGCTCGCCTGTGACGTCACGCCGAGGCGCCGAGGCGCCGACACCGCGCACGCGCACGCGCAGCTGACAAGCGCAACTGATGCGACTAAACCAGCCGCTGAAAACATGAACAAATGATGATAAAACTGAAAGAAATCAGTGGATTAATTTCATCTGTTTTGACTTGCAGTGTGACCTAAAAACATTAAACTTCTCCAGTATTTGATCATCTTTATATTGGGTTTAACTTCAGCCCTGTTCGGACGGGATTAGTTTTCCATGTGGAGGAGTGTGATGGAATTATCTCTGGGAGTTTACTCTGAATCCGTGATGTCAGTAATCATTATTTTTTATTATTTTTACAGACTCCAACCTAAAGATTGCGTTATATCCTGTAGGAAATGTGTTTTTTGTATTTTTTTCTTCAGTGTAAGACGCTCCAGGAAGCTCTCGCTCTTCTCCGTCACCTGACATCAAACCCGATGCGTCTAAAACTCAGCGTGATATGATATAGTCGAGGTGTAAATGGGCGTGTCAGAGAAGTGACGTTTCCGGGGGTTTCAGGAAAGTTATTGAGTTCCTAGCAAAGGTACACACTACAGCTATGTGATGGTCATGTGACCTACTAATGATCAGCCACGCCCCTTACAATAACGAGCAACACAATCCGTGTGTATTAAAATTAGGTGTGTAGTACACAAGGAAGTTTTTGTGCGGGATCACCACGTGATTAGATCCGAATTACTAGTGTTCCTCCGACACACACACGAACCCGGTCTCGGCCGTACTCGTATGCAGCGTTCTGTCCGTG
>NC_030438.2:20513722-20528722 GCF_001660625.3 Ictalurus punctatus
TGGAGGGAGGAGGAAATATACAAAATAAAATAACGACTGTTTTCCTGATAAACAGGTAAGTGTGACGCATACACGTGTTTCAGGTGGAGGAGCGGCGAGAACACTAATTTGTTATTTAATCATTTAAGCCACTTCTACATCTACTACCAAACGATCTTTAATTCCATATCAATAACAACAATGTACTGAAATACCTTTATAACCGTTCCACTGGAATAACAATAATAGTGTAAAATACCCCTTAAATTATAAATCCTCATCTATGTTCCTTCTGTATGTATAGTATAGTGTGTACATTGTATAGTGTGTATAGTATAGCGTATATAGTATGTATAATGTGTATAGTGTGTACATCGTATAGTATGTACAGCGTATAGTGTGTACATCGTATAGTGTGTATAGTATAGTGTGTACATCGTATAGTGTGTATAGTATAGCGTGTATAGTATAGCGTGTATAGTATGTATAGTGTGTATAGTGTGTACATCGTATAGTATGTACAGCGTGTAGTGTGTACATCGTATAGTGTGTATAGTATAGTGTGTACATCGTATAGTGTGTATAGTATAGCGTGTATAGTATAGCGTGTATAGTATAGCGTGTATAGTATGTATAGTGTGTATAGTGTGTACATCGTATAGTATGTACAGCGTATAGTGTGTACATCGTATAGCGTGTATAGTATAGCGTGTATAGTGTGTACAGAGTATAGCGTGTACAGAGTATAGCGTGTATAGATTAGCGTGTATAGTATAGCGTGTATAGTATAGTGTGTATAGTATAGTGTGTACAGAGTATAGCGTGTATAGTATAGCGTGTATAGTATAGTGTGTACAGAGGATAGTGTGTATAGTATAGCGTGTATAGTATAGTGTGTATAGTATAGCGTGTACAGAGTATAGCGTGTATAGTATAGTGTGTACAGAGTATAGCGTGTATAGTATAGTGTGTACAGAGTATAGCGTGTATAGATTAGCGTGTATAGTATAGCGTGTATAGTATAGTGTGTACAGAGTATAGTGTGTATAGTATAGTGTGTAGAGTATAGCGTGTATAGATTAGCGTGTATAGTATAGCGTGTATAGTATAGCGTGTACAGTATAGCGTGTACAGTATAGCGTGTACAGAGTATAGCGTGTATAGTATAGTGTGTACAGAGTATAGCGTGTATAGATTAGCGTGTATAGTATAGCGTGTATAGTATAGTGTGTACAGAGTATAGTGTGTAGAGTATAGCGTGTATAGATTAGCGTGTATAGTATAGCGTGTATAGTATAGTGTGTACAGAGTATAGTGTGTATAGATTAGCGTGTATAGTATAGCGTGTATAGTATAGTGTGTACAGAGTATAGTGTGTAGAGTATAGCGTGTATAGATTAGCGTGTATAGTATAGCGTGTATAGTATAGCGTGTACAGTATAGCGTGTACAGAGTATAGCGTGTATAGTATAGTGTGTACAGAGTATAGCGTGTATAGATTAGCGTGTATAGTATAGTGTGTAGAGTATAGCGTGTACAGAGTATAGCGTGTATAGTATAGCGTGTATAGTATAGCGTGTATAGTATAGTGTGTAGAGTATAGCGTGTATAGTATAGTGTGTATAGTATAGTGTGTACAGAGTATAGCGTGTATAGATTAGCGTGTATAGTATAGTGTGTACAGAGTATAGCGTGTACAGAGTATAGCGTGTATAGTATAGTGTGTACAGAGTATAGCGTGTATAGATTAGCGTGTATAGTATAGCGTGTATAGTATAGCGTGTACAGAGTATAGCGTGTATAGTATAGCGTGTATAGTATAGTGTGTACAGAGTATAGCGTGTACAGAGTATAGCGTGTATAGTATAGTGTGTACAGAGTATAGCGTGTATAGTATAGCGTGTATAGTATAGTGTGTACAGAGTATAGCGTGTACAGAGTATAGCGTGTATAGTATAGTGTGTACAGAGTATAGCGTGTACAGAGTATAGCGTGTATAGTATAGTGTGTACAGAGTATAGCGTGTATAGTATAGTGTGTACAGAGTATAGCGTGTACAGAGTATAGCGTGTATAGTATAGCGTGTATAGTATAGTGTGTACAGAGTATAGCGTGTATAGTATAGCGTGTATAGTATAGCGTGTATAGTATAGCGTGTACAGAGTATAGCGTGTATAGTATAGTGTGTACAGAGTATAGCGTGTATAGTATAGCGTGTATAGTATAGTGTGTAGAGTATAGCGTGTACAGAGTATAGCGTGTATAGTATAGCGTGTATAGTATAGTGTGTAGAGTATAGCGTGTACAGAGTATAGCGTGTATAGTATAGTGTGTATAGTATAGTGTGTACAGAGTATAGCGTGTATAGATTAGCGTGTATAGTATAGCGTGTACAGTATAGCGTGTACAGTATAGCGTGTACAGAGTATAGCGTGTATAGTATAGCGTGTATAGTATAGTGTGTACAGTACAGCGTGTACAGTACAGCGTGTATAGTATAGTGTGTACAGAGTATAGCGTGTATAGTATAGCGTGTACAGTATAGCGTGCACAGTATAGCGTGCACAGTGTATCGGGTGAGTAGATAGCATGATTCTGAATGGCTAATCCTGTTTTTCATCACAGCAGCTGCTCTCCAATAAAATGTGAAAGTTTTATTATAATCAGTATAATAACTATTAATACCTTTTAATAGCTTCTGTTAGCCCTTCTTTTTCCTAGAACCATCCCACTGTATATGTATATAAACACACACACTCACACACACACTTCGATTTCTTCTCACAGACCCTCTGCTGAGACTCTGAGATATCCAGAGCACTGGTCATGTCACTCCTCTGTGGAGTGGAAGTGTGGATTTATTTCCCTACACTCCCTCTGGCAGTTAAACGTTGGTGTTTTGTGCCTTGCAGCGTCTCACCGGAGTCGTTTTTGGAGAAAAGAGCGGCTTTGATGTCCTTGTCGAGGGCGCTGCAGGCGCTGCTGTGAGCCTGTTCTGGAAATTTCCCTTTGAAGTCGTCCAGACACTCGAGAGCCTCGGCTACGTATTTCAGCTCGAACAGACAGCGTGCCAGACGGAAGTGAGCCTTCAGGTGAGCCGGGTTTAGAGACAGAGCCTTCAGACAGTCGCGCAGAGCGTCGTAATGATCCCCGTCCCTAACAGCAGCACAGTTCAGCACCAATCTCACACACACAGCTTTTAGACGTACCATTTTATCTACAGGGCAGAAATTCTCAAAACACATCACAGCTCAATGATGAAGGATAGAAATGGTAGAGCAAGCATCACACTCAACTCTCTCATTATGATGAGAGTTATGATGGTATTTCCTTTACAGTGATTTTTGTCCGTGAAAATTAAGGGATTTTTTAAGCCATACCATTTGCGCTTCATGTAGGCGGCGGCTCGGTTCCCGTACAGCATGGCGTTGCTCTGTCCCGCTGTGTGAATCCCCAGACTGTACAGCTGGATGGCCTGAGTCCACTGCTGACGCGCAAACGCATCGTTAGCCTGCTGCTTAATGTGCTCCAGGTGTGGGGGCAGCTCACTGACACACACACACACACACACAGAAAAAGAGAGAGAAAGAAAAAGAGAGAGAAAGATGTGGATGCCTTTCCCCATGTCTCAGATCAAATTGAAGAAGTCACAGTCCTATGAACACGCAGGTATCTCACTTCATCGCACCTCTGTAGCCATGAACTCCTCACAACGGTGACATCACACTTACCTGCAGGGTTTTTTATTATTAGTGAGTTTGAGACAGCTGGCAGGAAGATGGAGTCCGTTAGACACCCCGTTTGTGGTTTTCCCGTTCTGTACCTCTGCAGGAACATCCACAACCAGTTAACAGATTAAACCCAAAATAATCAACAACATCAGCGCACCTAAAATACAATACATACATTTACGTTAATAATTAATTCGTTAAAATATGTTCCAGTCACGGCTCACTAAATTCCACATGCTCAGGGAAATAATCAGTGTGTGTCATGCAGCGCCAGTCACATGTTCAAACCCTGCACTTCAGCACCCCTAGTGGCTGGTGGAGTAACAATATGGAGTCTACAGCGCGCACACACACACACACACACACACACACACAGAGTAAAGAGAAATACAGAAACAATAAACACAATAATGTCACCTGATGAGGAATGGCACTTCTTGGGCAGCAGGAAGGTGTACGGTCTCTGTTTAAACGTCAGATCAAACAGATACACCTTTACAGAACACACACACACACACACACACACACAGACCTGTGATTATCGAAGTGATTTAACTAGGTGGGAAGAGAAGTTAGTGGTAAGGTCACATGATCAAGTTTATGATTGGCTGATCCAGTGTAACTTAAGCTCCGCCCTCGGTCATAACACCTCCTCACCTGCTCTCCACCCATATTCACCAGCAGCTCCGTCCCGTCAGGACTGAAGGTCACGTAGGTGGCCACCAACACACGCAACCTGTTATTATAATCTGGCAGTTTCACTGGGAGGTGACCTACAGAGAGAGAGAGAAGGGGGGAGAGAGGGGGAGAGAGACAGAGACAGAGAGAGAGAGAGAGGGAGAGAGAGAGAGACACAGAGAGAGAGAGAGAGAGAGGGAGAGAGGGGGAGAGAGAGAGAGAGAGAGAGAGAGGGAGAGAGGGGGAGAGGGGGAGAGACAGAGAGAGAGACAGAGAGGGGGAGAGAGAGAGAGAGAGAGAGGTGAATATTTTCCTATAACAGCAGGTCCCTAAATGTTTTATTCCTCTTAAACCAACAGCAGCTTATGGAGTACATTTTTTTTATTTATTAAAGAATGACACATCGTACTTTTATCCATTTATAATTACATTTTATGGAATGTTCAGTGAAACGAGTTACTTCCTGTTCTCACTTACGTTATAGCAGCTATAAACACTCGCTCCCTCACCATCCCCCTCTCTATTCACTCTCTTTATTCATTCTCTCTCTATTCACTCTCTTTATTCATTCTCTCTCTATTCACTCTCTTTATTCATTCTCTCTCTATTCACTCTCTTTATTCATTCTCTCCCTCTCTCTCTCTTTATTCATTCTCTCTCTATTCACTCTCTTTATTCATTCTCTCCCTCTCTCTCTCTTTATTCATTCTCTCCCTCTCTCTCTCTCTATTCATTCTCTCCCTCTCTCTCTCCAGGTTAATAAGATAAAATCCTGCAGTGTGTGTATTAGTGAGAAACAGTAGAGGAGTGTAAACTCTGATGAAGATGGGGGGAAACGTAAAGTTACAGCTTCACCTCTGACTGTTACACAGCGCTGACACTGGAGACTCCTTCCATAAATAACTCGTCTCCTTACAGGAAACGTCACCGTATCATTACACATCTTTTAATCTGTTTATTATCAGTGGAGCGTGCGCTGTACACGTCCCTGTGAACGAGCCGTTACTATAGAAACCATAACATATTAGAACGAGAGCATTAATATAAACCTGCGCTACTGTCAGAGCCGCTGTTCTAGAGAACTAATCACCACCTCCTGACCAATCAGAACGCAGACCTCAGCAGAGCCGTGGTGTAAATCGGATTAAATGAAACAGTTTGGTTCTTACCTGCGACATAGTACTGTCCCGCTCCATCAGGGATGGGCTTCTGTTTATCACAGAACGTGTGAACTCCTGCACTCTGACTCAGAGACTTCCTGTGGGACGACACACACACACACACACACACATTTAACTCAAGAGGGTACGGCTTTCCTGGTCACTATATTGACCAGTTGGTGTGTGTGAGTGTGTGTGAGTGAGTGTGTGAGTGAGAGCTGACCTGTGGTTGTGGATCATGCGGATGTCGTAGAGGCGTACGAACGGGCCGTTAGCTCCCACAGCGAGGTAGTTATTATCCCGCGGGTTCACAGCCAGACATTTGGCCTCCACCAGCTGACCGCAGTATTCCGTCAGATCTATTAACACGTCCGAGCATTTACTGCTCTCTCTCAGATCATACTGCCTGTGTGTGTGCGTGTGTGTGAGTCAGAGAGAGAGAGAGAGAGAGAGAGAGAGAGAGATGGTGTTAAATATTACCTCCATCACTAGTCCATCACATCTCACCTGTACGACTCACACACACACACACACACACACACACACACACACACACACACACACACAGGTATTGTGTACCTGATGACCCCATCCTCGGCTGCGCTCCAGAAGGTGTTTGGCCACATGGGGGCGGTGGCGATGCGCTTCACTCGGTTAGTGTGATCGGAGAACATGTGGATCGTCTCCTTCACAGATATGTCGTGAACGTGAACCTTCGTATCTGCAGCTCCGGTCACCAGGATCCGATCTCCGGAGTGCGGCAGGAACTACACACCACACGTTTACATACACCCTTTAATTTAACTAATGCCACAGCCATATTACTGCGTCTCCTCCATCACACTACAGCAGCCAATCAGAGAGCAGAGCATGGTGGGGCACCACGCCCCTTATTTATAACACTCTCAAACACTACAGTCCTGTAGTAATGCACCTCTATAAACACATTTTTACATTAACACACATAAATCAGAGAATAAATTAATAAAGTGTGTGACGTGACGTTGACGTGAGTTTACCTTGACGGAGAAGATGTTAGCAGCGTGACCCGTGTGCATGCTCATCAACCTCCTGTGTCTGAGAGGATCCCACACCATCACGTGCTGATCATCAGAACCTGACGCCAACACACTGAACACACACATATTGACAGACTCGTACATGCCTCTGTAGCTGTCAGTCTCAGTAAAGGGGGTGTGGCCTCTGTAGCTGTCAGTCTCAGTAAAGGAGGTGTGGCCTCTGTACCTGTCAGTCTCAGTAAAGGAGGCGTGGCCTCTGTACCTGTCAGTCTCAGTAAAGGAGGCATGGCCTCTGTACCAGCAAATCTCTGTGTAGGAGGCGTGGCCTCTGTATTATTACTTACTCTCCTTTCTCGTTCCATTCCAGACAATTCACACACCCTGTGTGACCCTGAAACCACACACAGAGAAACACACTGAGTGTGGGACAAACAAACACACACACACACACACACACACACACACACACAGACATTGTGTGATGATGCTCACCTGTAGCTCCGCCTCCAGGCCGAGCCGTTTTATAAACGGGTCAGTCACATGGTAGTGTCTCTGAAAACTCAGAGCCCTGTTCTCCTGCACACACACACACACACATATATATATATAAATATAAATAAATATAAACGTAGTACACTACAGAGGGGATATTTCACAACCTACAGAGTGCACTTATACAGTGAGCCCTGAGCGAGCGAGCGTGTGTGTGTGTGTGTGTGTGTGTGTGTGTGTGTGTGTTCTGACCTGGATTCGTCTGTTCAGTAAGTCTGCAGCGATGTTCCTCTGACTCATGGCTTCACAGCGTAACACTGATCATGGTCTCACACCAGAGAATGCAGGGGTCAGAGGTCATCAGGAGCTTGAACACACGAAGTGTAACAGAATAAAGACAGGAAGTAACCGCAAAATGACAGGAAGTGATGCGAACACAAACACACTCAATACCATGGTTTATATTGTTATACTATAACATTAGTATAATTGGATTATTTTTGTAAAAATGAATCTGTTCTGTGATGATTAGAGGGAAAAGTCTACACCTGATCATGTTATGCTCTTTTCACGAGGATAAAATGTAAAGATTAAGTGTTTATATCTGAGAAACACACTGTATATTCACATGAATAAGTTCCAAACTTTCTCCACAGCATTAGCTTTCTCGCGCTCAGCTGTGTGAGATCGCTTATTAACACTCCAAACGCTGACATTTCAGCATTATATACATTTCCTGTAGTTAAATTAAGAAGTGAAGAGTTTAACACTCATGTCATTAAAGTCACAGCCTCAGTCTCTGCAGTTAGCAAACAAATAGCTTAGCATAGATTCATGTTTGCTAACTCAGTAACTAGCATCTTCGCTGCTTTACCCGAACCCTGTGACTCTAACCGACTTTAAACAGACACGTCGTCTATTTTCATTCAAAATACTCGTCAACACTTATTGACTAGGCAGTGTTAACACAGTTAGCTGCGTAGTTAGCGTTAGCGTTAGCGTACCTGTTAATGCTTCGCTTGAGTTGCGTATGTTGTTAGCCTGTGAGCCGATATGCTAACAGTTAGACTTCACTTTAAGTAGCGGACGTGTTAAATATTTATTCTATTTAAATCGCTTGGATATTTATCCTCACACGGAGTTCAGATCAGCTGACGAGACAGTTTTAAACGAACAAGCTAAGCTAATCAGAAAGCTAAACAGATAATGTCCTGGTTTCATTTTGACACGGGTTGCCAGATCACCTCACATAACAAATCCCCGGTTGTAACGGAAACCCCTCCCTATTACACACCTAGTGCACTAGTTAGTGCGCAGGGGATGTTGTTGATGTCCTATAGAGTGGAATTATATATAAAGTAAAGGATTAAACCTGAAATAACTTGGTGCTGAGTGTGTGATGCAGTACAGAGGGGTGTAGGAGCCAGTACTGAGTACTGAGAGTGAGTTTTTTGACCAGTGACCGTGTAGGACACGACCACTGTGGTCTGGTTTATAAATAACATCAGTAATAATAACAGCTGGTAAAAATCTCCACCTGGGTTTAGAACCTACAGATCAGGAGTTATACGTCAAACAGCTCTCTGTTGGTGGCTAGTGCTTGTATCTTTCTCATTTGTAAGTCGCTTTGGATAAAAGTGTCTGCTAAGTGCATAAATGTAAATGTAAATGTAATGTAGTGCACTAGATAAAGTGTACAAACCCTCACTTCAGTCCCTTTGAAGTGCACATATAGAGTGTGTACTGTACAGTTGAACTGACCTACAGTATAGTGCACTGCATAGGGTGTAGCAGAGATGGATTTGAACCCCATCTAATGCACTTATAATAGGAGGAGTGAGGGTATAAAGTCCTTAAAGCCTTTAGGATTAGGGCTTGTGTCCCAAACAACTCTATATAGATTATATAGTTCACTACATAGGAAGCAGAATCATTATCATTTCTTTAGATAGAAAACAGGCAACTAAGTCACAAAAGACTTTTTAGATGCACTTAATAGTACATCTAAATAACTTCCTATAGGACTATAGTGACCTAGCTGGGGTGCGAAATGTATTAGCTTATATAATATGAAGTGCACTGTTAGTTTAAAAATAAATAAAGGAATCCATCCAACCATCGTCTATACCGGTTATCCTTTTCAGGGTCACAAGGAACCTGGAGTCTATCCCAGGGAGCATGGGGTACAAGGCGGGGTACACCCGGGACAGTGTGCCAGTCCATCACAGGGCACAATCACACACTCACACACACATTCATACACTACGGACACTTTGGACACGCCAATCAGCCTACAATGCATGTCTTTGGACTGAGGGAGGAAATCGGAGTACCCGGAGAAAACCCCCGCAGCATGGGGAGACCATGCAAACTCCGCACACACACACAGGGCCACGGTGGTGCGAATCGAACCCCCGACCCTGGAAGTGTGAGGTGAACGTGCTAACCACTAACCACATATGCATGTGGAGAAAAACATTTAAGTTCTTTGTAAGTTTGTATTTGTCTGAGGTAAATCATGTGTCATGTGATACACACAGTCTTACAGATGTTGCATTTGACTCCAAATGGGAATTCTTATATGAGACGAAGATTTGTAGTGAAAGATCCAACCTGGCAACCTTCAGCCTTCAAATCACACATCTGTTCCGAAGACTACACAATAAAAGTCTCCTGTTTTTAATTCATTCGTCATTTTTCTGAAACTGTGTGATTTTACAAATATATTTTAAAAATATAATATTTACAAAAACTCTCGAGGATGTGTTTTTCTTCTCTGTAAACTAATAATGTACTTTATTTCAGCTCTGAATATTGTCATGACATAAACATTTTGATGCACAAGGAGAGAGAGAGACACAGAGAGAGAGACACAGAGAGAGACACAGAGAGAGAGACAGAGAGAGAGAGACAGAGAGAGAGAGAGCAATGAAACACAGCCAGTCATATCAGCAGTAAAACTGTGTGATCGATTGAAGAACTAATCACAGGAAAGCGTGTAGACATGATCAGTTCTCCTTAATGAGAGAGACCTCCTGCAGGTAGGTGATGAACAGCTTCGTTCCCTCGATGTAGTTATACCTGTAAAACACAATCAGGTCTCTGTATGATAATCATCTGAGGAATCATTCTGAACGTTCAGGAGTTAATCATAAACATGTAGAAACACCACCTTCTCTCATTTACGCCTCTTTACAAAGAGTTTCTGTTCTGTGTGTACTGACTACTGACTTTCTGTTCTGTGTGTACTGACTACTGACTTTCTGTTCTGTGTGTACTGACTACTGACTTTCTGTTCTGTGTGTACTGACTACTGACTTTCTGTTCTGTGTGTACTGACTACTGACTTTCTGTTCTGTGTGTACTGACTACTGACTTTCTGTTCTGTGTGTACTGACTACTGACTTTCTGTTCTGTGTGTACTGACCTGCTGATTTTCTCGTTCTGAGAGTGCAGGCCATCGTCGAAGCCTCCGATGGGCAGCATGATGATGTATTTCTCTGTCACGTCCTGGAAAGTGCGAGCGATGGGAATTGTCCCTCCCTCTCGGATCATCTCCGGTTCCACATGAAACACTGCAGCAGGACATTACGTATTTGTGATCAGTACTAGTGATGAGTCACTGCTGCCTCTGAGAACACTTCACTGTCACAACAAGAATGAATTAGACATGATGACGTGGTGATGTAATGACGTGATGATGTAATGACGTGAAGACGTTATGACGTTATGACGTGATGATGTAATGACGTGATGATGTGATGACGTGAAGACGTTATGACGTTATGACGTGATGATGTAATGACGTGATGATGTGATGACGTGAAGACGTTATGGCGTTATGACGTGATGATGTAATGACGTGATGATGTGATGACGTGAAGACGTTATGGCGTTATGACGTGATGATGTAATGACGTGATGATGTGATGACGTGAAGACGTTATGGCGTTATGACGTGATGATGTAATGACGTGATGATGTGATGACGTGAAGACGTTATGGCGTTATGACGTGATGATGTAATGACGTGATGATGTGATGACGTGAAGACGTTATGGCGTTATGACGTGATGATGTAATGACGTGATGATGTGATGACGTGAAGACGTTATGACGTGATGACGTGATGATGTAATGACGTGATGATGTGATGACGTGAAGACGTTATGGCGTTATGACGTGATGATGTAATGACATGACGCTGACCTCTCTTCACTGCTCTCTTCCCGGCCTCGTACAGCGCGTGTTTGGGGTCGGCTATCCACGGCTTTGCTCCGATAATCATGTTGACCTTGAGCTTATTGGGACTCTTCCTCCGCTCAAACACGGCGTGCAGGTGATCCGTTACCTGGGACAGACAGACACAGTGTAGGTGTGGAAATGAGTTCACTCAGCACTGCTTTACTTCAGCCAATCATCTCCGATGTACCAGCTCTACAGAAGTGTGTCATGTGATGTTCTTCATTTCTGCTGTGTACCTGTTTCTCCACCACTGCAGGCTCCATGTTGGGAACCTGGCGGATGGAGAACTTGGCCGTGACTTTAGCGGGGATGACGGTTTTGGTTCCGGGGCTGGAGAATGCGCCCTCGATGCCGTGGATGGACACGGTGGGGAAACGCCACAGATGAGCCAGAAGGTCGACCTGCATGATGATGAGATTACACACTGTGATTTCACCACATCACACCAGCAGCAGATTAACGTGACTTCCTCACTGATTTACACAATCACATCCTGATGTTTTAAAGGTTTGTGTCTTTCTCATGAGCAAAATTACACTGTTTTTCTATTTTATGTGCATATGTAAAATAGTGGGTGGAGTCAGTGCAAATGCAATACAAACAGGCTAATTTATCAGTGTGATTAACCTTCAGGAGCAGAGACGGTTAAATGCCTCGTTAAATTCTGACCTTATTGTCGTACATGAGTCGATCTACACCGATGGTGCTCTTGTAAGTCTCCAAGTTGAAGCCGACCTGCTCGTATAGCTTCCTCTCCTCCTCTGTGAAGTTTGTGACTGCGTCTGCAACACCGGGGATCAGGATCTGACCGCTCGCACTGATCAGCGTGTCTGAGACAGAAACGTCACCATTACACTAAATCTGTGTGTGTGTGTGTGTGTTTTCTCACATCATTGATGCTGATTATTCATGTAGCAGAGGATGAGCTGATGAACAGAACAATAATAAAAGCAGGTCTGGTTTTTAGTAAAAAGCAGGAAGCACCTAGAATTCCGATCAGGTCGGTCATGGGTTCGATCACGGCTCCTCCGTCCACTCCGGAGTGTAAATCCTGCTTCGGCCCCTCCACCTGAAAAACACACAACACAACACACAACTTTTACACACTAAACCAGGTCACTTTCAGTCAGACCGTCTGATGCAAAAAGAAGCCTTAAAGAATCCCAAAATTTCATCACAGGATCTGCAGTAAGTCTTGCAACTCTTGGGGTTAAAGTTCATGCTTCTACAGTCAGAAAGCGATTGCACAGATTTGACCTGCGTGGGAGGCGCCTCAGGAAAAAGCCGGGCCTTTTGGAATAATGTGCTCTGGACAGACGAATCAAAGATAGAGTTGTTTGGTCACAGTAACAGCAGACATGTTTGGCGCAGACCAAAGACAGTTTTTCAGGAGAAACACCTCATACCGACTGTGAAGCACGGTGGAGGAAATGTTATGGCTTGGGATTACTTCGCTGCCTCAGGGACTGCACAGCTTGCATTCACTGATTCAACTATGAATTCTGCATCACATCAAAGCGTGCTTGAAGATAATGTGAGGCCGTCTGTCCAAAAGGTGAAGATGAACTGAAAGTGAATCTTTCAACAGGATAATGATCCTGAACACACGAGCAAATCCACCAAGGAACGGCTCAAAAAGAAGAAATGGAGGGTTATGGAATGGCCTAGTTATGGAAAGCCTGGATTTGAATCCCACTGAAATGTTGTGGGGGATCTGAAACAGGCAGAACATGCAAGAAAACCCTCAAACATCTTACAACTGAAAGAATATTTCACAGAAGAGTGGTCAAAAATTCCAGTAAACCTGGTGGACAAGTATGCAAAACACCTACAAGACGTTATTTCTGCTAAAGGGGGCAATACTAGCTTCTCAGGCCAAGGGTGTACTTACTTTTTCCCCCAGAAGAATATCACATTTATTGATATTTCTGTTGAATAAATGATTGAAAAAGCAAATTTCCTTGTGGTTTTGTTCAAGTATATCAACATCATTAATAGGAGCTGTTTCAAAGACGATCAAATGTCTCCTCGTGCAAATATGTCAAAAAAGCCAACAATTTCCATGGGGTGTACTTACTTTTTCACATGATTGTATTTAATTATCTTGATTTTTTTTTGGATATACAATAACGACAGGAACGGAAAGGGAGGCCTATCTGACTTGTGTTTTTGATTACAGCAGATGAAGGTAAGCAGTGAATTTGTCGACACCTGAGCGGAGAAGTAGCAGTTCCCCCGCGTGCCGTAGGTGAGAGCAGGACGAGTGCTCTTCCAGATGCAGTCGGAAATAATGATATAATCCACATCAGAGAAAAACTTGTCTTTCTGAGCCTCCACTAGAGCGTCCAGCCCGTTAGAACCCGTCTCCTCCATCCCCTCAATCAGGAACTTCACATTCACCGGCAGCTCCTGGACACGACGACAACAACCACAACAACAACAACAACAACAACAACAACAATAATAACGATAATAAAACAGAAGGTGTGTGTGTGTGTGTGTGTGTGTGCACAAATGCTCACAATGTCCAGAGCTTTATACGCCTCCACTGCATGAATCCAGGCCAGAACTGGACCTTTATTATCCGATGCTCCTCTGCCGTACAGGTTTCCTGCAGGGGAAACATTCAACTTTAATAACATGTCTGTAACACACACACATTCAACATTAATAACATGTCTGTAACACACACACACATTCAACATTAATAACATGTCTATAACACACACACACATTCAACATTAATAACATGTCTGTAACACACACACATTCAACATTAATAACATGTCTGTAACACACACACACATTCAGCATTAATAACATGTCTGTAACACACACACATTCAACATTAATAACATGTCTATAACACACACACATTCAACATTAATAACATGTCTATAACACACACACATTCAACATTAATAACATGTCTATAACACACACATTCAACATTAATAACATGTCTATAACACACACATTCAACATTAATAACATGTCTATAACACACACACATTCAACATTAATAACATGTCTGTAACACACACACATTCAACATTAATAACATGTCTGTAACACACACACACATTCAACATTAATAACATGTCTATAACACACACATTCAACATTAATAACATGTCTGTAACACACACATTCAACATTAATAACATGTCTGTAACACACACATTCAACATTAATAACATGTCTATAACACACACACATTCAACATTAATAACATGTCTATAACACACACACATTCAACATTAATAACATGTCTATAACACACACATTCAACATTAATAACATGTCTGTAACACACACATTCAACATTAATAACATGTCTGTAACACACACATTCAACATTAATAACATGTCTGTAACACACACACATTCAACATTAATAACATGTCTGTAACACACACATTCAACATTAATAACATGTCTGTAACACACACATTCAACATTAATAACATGTCTGTAACACACACACATTCAACATTAATAACATGTCTGTAACACACACACACATTCAACATTAATAACATGTCTATAACACACACACATTCAACATTAATAACATGTCTATAACACACACACATTCAACATTAATAACATGTCTATAACACACATTCAACATTAATAACATGTCTATAACACACAGCTCAGGCAGGGTTCAGGAATTAACACAATTAACTGTGA
>NC_030438.2:20541222-20543722 GCF_001660625.3 Ictalurus punctatus
TGAGTTTTGATTAGACTAGTTCTATACAACTGTGTGAATCGGACTTTGTGGAAACAGTTTGGGGAAGAACCACATGTGGGTTTGAGGGACAGGGGTGCACATACTTTTGGCCATATAGTGTATGTTCTGTGCCATTAACATTAATAAATGTGTGAATGATTCTGTTTTTTTCCCTCAGAGTGGATCATCTGTACACGTTCTTCGTTCAGTGGTCTCCACACAGGTTCACTGAGCACCGCAGGAGACGCAGCTTCTTATTGGTTGATAAGGAAAAACTGGCTGTGATTGACAGCTTGCTGAGCGATCCGGATCCGGAACACTGGAATGTGAGGATTTTATCTTTTATTATTATTTTATCATTAAAATCTTCCAATAGTACCAGTCTGTACCAGTCCTCCATTCGTTCCATTAGTAGCAGACTGTTCCTCTTCGGTTCCTGTTCCGCTGCTCGGAGCTGAACTGGACGTACGCGGGAGGTGGTGCAGTTTAAGTCTATTCCAGGATCCAGGATTAAAGTTGCCGTGATATGAGATGATGTGGGAAAACATCATATATTTTATAGATTGTTTTATGAGATGGTTTTAAAGTTCCTTCAGTACACATCACACTTTTTCATCATGCAGTAACATTTCACTAATAAATAAATAGATAAAGTCACAGTTTAAAATGTTTTTAAAGGTGTGGAATTGGTCTGATGAAAGAGTGAGAAGTGTGTCGTATTATTCAGCAACTCGAGAGTGAACAGATGTTAAATTATTTAGAGTCCAGCTGTTATTGTATAATTTACAGTCATTAAGTCAGGAATATCACACCGTAGACCGGGATATTATACACAGATAATCTACAGGAGCTACTGTTACTACCTTATCATTTTCCTACAACTGCACAAGTGCTTTATTATTATTATTATTATTATTATTATTATTATTATTATTATACTATACTATATTATTATTATTATTATTATTATTATTATTATTATTATTATTATTATTATTATTATTATACTATATTATTATTATTATTATTATTATACTACATTATTATTATTATTATTATTATTATACTATACTATATTATTATTATTATTATTATTATTATTATTATTATACTACATTATTATTATTATTATTATTATTATACTATACTATATTATTATTATTATTATTATCATTATTATACTATATTATTATTATTATTATTATTATTATACTATATTATTATTATTATTATTATTATTATTATACTATATTATTATTATTATTATTATTATACTATATTATTATTATTATACTATATTATTATTATTATTATACTATATTATTATTATTATTATTATACTATATTATTATTATTATTATACTATATTATTATTATTATTATTATACTATATTATTATTATTATTATTATTATTATACTATATTATTATTATTATTATACTATATTATTATTATTATTATTATACTATATTATTATTATTATTATTATTATTATTATTATATTCCTCTTCTACCCCACAACCATACAGTTTATTACTGACACATCACACTTTTGATCTTTTTATAGTTGTATTCTTTAAAAGAAGTTAGTTCCTGTTCTTACTCATTCCCTCACCATCCCTCTCTTTATTCTCTCTCTATTCTCTCTCTATTCTCTCTCTATTCTCTCTCTCTATTCTCTCTCTATTCCCTCTCTCTATTCCCTCTCTCTATTCCCTCTCTATTCTCTCTCTATTCCCTCTCTCTATTCTCTCTTTATTCTCTCTCTATTCTCTCTCTATTCTCTCTCTCTATTCTCTCTCTATTCTCTCTCTATTCTCTCTCTCTATTCTCTCTTTATTCTCTCTCTATTCTCTCTCTCTATTCTCTCTCTCTATTCTCTCTCTATTCCCTCTCTCTATTCTCTCTCTATTCCCTCTCTCTATTCTCTCTTTATTCTCTCTCTATTCTCTCTCTATTCTCTCTCTCTATTCTCTCTCTATTCTCTCTCTATTCTCTCTCTCTATTCTCTCTTTATTCTCTCTCTATTCTCTCTCTCTATTCTCTCTCTATTCTCTCTCTCTATTCCCTCTCTATTCTCTCTCTATTCCCTCTCTCTATTCTCTCTTTATTCTCTCTCTATTCCCTCTCTCTATTCTCTCTCTATTCTCTCTCTATTCCCTCTCTCTATTCTCTCTTTATTCTCTCTCTATTCTCTCTCTATTCTCTCTCTCTATTCTCTCTCTATTCTCTCTCTCTATTCTCTCTCTCTATTCTCTCTCTATTCTCTCTCTATTCTCTCTTTATTCTCTCTCTATTCTCTCTCTCTATTCTCTCTCTATTCTCTCTCTATTCTCTCTCTCTATTCTCTCTCTATTCTCTCTCTCTATTCTCTCTCTATTCTCTCTCTCTATTCTCTCTTTATTCTCTCTCTATTCTCTCTTTATTCTCTCTTTATTCTCTCTCTATTCTCTCTTTATTCTCTCTTTATTCTCTCTTTATTCTCTCTCTATTCTCTCTC
>NC_030438.2:20548722-20551222 GCF_001660625.3 Ictalurus punctatus
ACACGCACAATTTACACACACACACACACACGCACACACACGCACACACACACACACACGCACACACACACACGCACACACACACACGCACCCATCATGACTGTATCAGTCACACACATGGTCCTCCTTTACTTAACAGTTTCCTATCACTCTAATGTATGTGACTGTGTGTGTGTGTGTGTGTGTGTGTGTGTGTGTGTTTCAGTGTGTAGGGAAAATTTTAAATATTGTTAAATTGTAAAATTATGTACAGTTTTATATTTGCATTTTGTACATGTTGTTAAATTATAGTTTTGTATTGCAGTGTGTGTTTTATCTCTCAGTGCCGGCGCTGATCCTCCAATAAATACTTTTCTCCTGGTGAATTCTGTCTGATTTGTCCTTCATCAGGCACTGAACACACACACACACACACACACACACACACACACATACACAGACACACACACACATTTGTTGTAATAGCTTTATGAGGACCTTCAATTCACATCATTAATAATGTCGGTAATTAATTCTATGCTACGCCTAAATCTAATCTCTAACCCTATTCTCTAGTCTCTAACTCTAATCTCTGATATCTAACACTAATCTCTAACCCCAATCTCTAATATCAAAGCTTAATCTCTAACCCTAATCTCTAATATCTAATATCTAACCCTAATCTCTAATATCTAACCCTAATCTCTAACCCTAATCTCTAATATCTAACCCTAATCTCTAATATCTAACCCTAATCTCTAATATCTAATATCTAACCTTAATCTCTAATATCTAACCCTAATCTCTAATATCTAACCCTAATCTCTAATCTCTAATATCTAACCTTAATCTCTAATCTCTAATATCTAACCTTAATCTCTAACCCTAATCTCTAATATCTAACCCTAATCTCTAATATCTAATATCTAACCTTAATCTCTAATATCTAACCCTAATCTCTAATATCTAACCCTAATCTCTAATCTCTAATATCTAACCTTAATCTCTAATCTCTAATATCTAACCTTAATCTCTAACCCTAATCTCTAATATCTAAGCCTAATCTCTAATATCAAAGCTTAAACTCTAACCCTAATCTCTAATATCTAACCCTAATCTCTAATATCTAACCCTAATCTCTAATCTCTAATATCTAACCTTAATCTCTAACCCTAATCTCTAATATCTAAGCCTAATCTCTAATATCAAAGCTTAATCTCTAACCCTAATCTCTAATATCTAACCCTAATCTCTAATATCTAACCCTAATCTCTAATATCTAACCCTAATCTCTAACCCTAAAATCTAACCCTGATCTCTAATATTGAACCCTAATCTCTAATATTAAGATCTAATCTCTAATCCTAATCTCTAATATGACTTTAACCTCATTGACCAAAAGGAAACATTTAGGCTCTTTTGTTAAAAAAAAAAAAAAACACCTTGTTCCTGTTTCCCATGATTCCTTGCATGGACTATGGGCTCGATTTCTGGTCAGTTGTTGTTATCCGGTCAGCACTGGTTAAGTTAGTGGTTATACTAAAGGTATAATTGTTTGCTGTTAAGGCCGTGCTCAGAGTACCCGCACTTCATCTTACTCTCTGGAGTACCGTTACTTTTTCTTGTGCACCGGTACTTCTCACAATCTGCAGGAACTCTTGTCTGCCTTCTCCATATCAGGTACTGGGCGATTCATAATTACTCTACATAAACTACATTACCCAGCAGGCACTGCGTGACGCTCACCTGTTCCCGTTCTCTCGACAAGTCTCAAGATAAATACCTGATAAGTATCTGTTAGCACCCACAATTCCTTGTGAACTGAGTATACGCATATATCTCCTTTCATTAGATTTTTTGAATAAGATGTTTACATGCAACACATTTCCAGTTAACACACACACACACACACACACACACTGATGTGAATTACATGTTAATGGTGTGTGTGTGTGTGTGTGTGTGTGTGTGGAGGTGCAAAAGAAGGAATGCGGTCTTTCTACACTGTAATGTTATCTTTAACATCGTTTTCTCTGTGAAATAACAAGGCTTTGTTTATTTAATTGCAGCAGCTTAGAGCTGAATCTGACCTGCAGCTCAGCACTGTGAGGAACAGGCAGAGGAACAGGCAGAGGAACAGGCAGAGGAACAGGCAGAGACACGTCCTGCATCCCCGGATTGAGCACACTGGAATTCCTGATTCTCACTCAGTTACAATAAGAACGTTTTCCTCCTGGGGGGGGGGGGGGGGGGGGGGGGGGTGTTAAAGGTTAATGTACTTTGTCCATCACACACACACACACACACACACGCACATTTACACTCGGGGTAATTTAGCATAGCCAGTCCACCTACTGCCTTGTCTTTGGGAGGAAACCAGAGAGCTGTGAGAAACCCCACATGGACACGGGGAGAAGAATTAACCTGGAGCTGTGTGGACACACAGACACACTGTCCCACCCTCTGTCTGTCTCTCTCTGTCTGTCTGTCTGTCTGTGTGTGTGTGTGTGTGTGTGTGTGT